>NW_027650698.1:0-20000 GCF_965287045.1 Carcharhinus amblyrhynchos
CTCTCTCTCTCTATCCCTCTCTCTATCCTTCTCTCTCTCTATCCCTCTCTCTATCCCTCTCTCTATCCCTCTCTCTCTCTACCCCTCCCCCTCTCTCTCTCTCTATCCCTCCCTCTCTCTATCCCTCTCTCTCTCTCTATCCCTCCCCCTCTCTCTCTCTATCCCTCTCTCTATCCCTCCCTCTCTCTATCCCTCCCTCTCTCTATCCCTCTCTCTCTCTATCCCTCCCCCTCTCTCTCTCTCTATCCCTCCCTCTCTCTCTCTCTCTATCCCTCTCTCTATCCCTCTCTCTCTCTCTATCCCTCCCTCTCTCTATCCCTCTCTCTCTCTATCCCTCCCCTCTCTCCTCTCTCTATCCCTCTCTCTATCCCTCTCTCTATCCCTCCCTCTCTCTATCCCTCTCTCTCTCTATCCCTCCCCCCCTCTCTCTCTCTATCCCTCTCTCTATCCCTCTCTCTCTCTATCCCTCCCTCTCTCTCTCCCTCTCCCTATCCCTCCCTCTCTCTCTCTCTCTCTCTCTCCCTCTCCCTATCCCTCCCTCTCCCTCTCTCTCCGATACAGAGGGATACTCTGTCCTGTGGCTCCTCTTGGTGATGTCTCCATTGGTGACCGGATGCCCCCCTCTCTGTACCTGTTACCGCGCCCCGCTGACCGTCAGTTGCCAGTCGCAGGGTTTTACCCGCGTTCCAGCAGCTGTGCCCGCGGGGGGGGCCCGTGTCTTCCTGCAGAACAACCGGATTGAGGAGCTGGGGGCCGGCTCCTTCCCCCCCAACGTCTCCATCCTGTGGCTTTACGCCAATAACATCAGCCGTGTGGGGAGGGGGGCCCTGAGCGGACTGGCCCAGCTGGAGGAGCTGGATCTGGGTGAGAACATCTACCTGCGCAGGCTGGATCCCTCCACCTTCTGGGGCCTGGAGAAGCTGCAGACTCTCCACCTTCATCGCTGTGGGTTACTGGAGCTCCCGCAAGGCCTTTTCCGTAAACTGTACGCCCTGCAGTACCTTTACCTCCAGGAGAACCACATCTCCCAGCTCCCAGACAACCTCTTCATGGACCTGGCCAACCTCTCCTACCTCTTCCTGCACGGAAACCGGATCCGTACCCTGTCTGCCAACACATTCCGAGGCCTGGTTAATCTCGACCGCCTTCTCCTTCACCACAATCGGCTCACCCACATCCAGCGCCCGGCGTTCCGTGATCTCCGTCGCCTGGCCACCCTCTTCCTGTTTGATAATGGCCTGACGGAGTTACCGGGGCCTTGCCTGCTGCCGTTGGTGTCCCTGCGTTTCCTCCGGCTCAACGGGAACCCCTGGGCCTGTGACTGCCGTGCCCGTTCCCTCTGGCAATGGTTCCGTCGCTTTCCGGGTGCCAGCTCGCCGCTGACCTGCGCCTCACCCCCCGAGCGCCGGGGACGCGACCTGCGACTCCTCACCCCCTCTGACCTCCGGGACTGTCCCGCCGAGCCGGGGGCCGCTGGGGGCCGCTGGGGCTGGCGGAGGTGGAGGAGGAGGAGGGTCCCGGTGCCCTGGCACCCCCTCCCTCCCCGGGCAAGGGGTCGCGGGGAGCCCGGTAACGCCACCAGGCTGAACGACTCACCGGGAGAGCAGGACCCGCGGCCTGACTACTGGCCTGATTACTACGGGGAACCCACCCCCGAGGGTCCGGAACGGTGCCCCAGGGGCCGCTGCAGGAGCCGGGCCTCCATTCCCCACGCTGCCCAGCTGGTCATTGGCACCTTCCCCTTCCCCATCTGGGCCGCTACTGCCTTCCAGTGGTTGTGAGGTGGGTGGGTGGGAGGGAGGGAGGGAGGGAGACCACCTCGCCTCCTCCCCTTGGGCTGCCCCACCCTTCCCTCCCTATCCCTGTCCTCACACTGACCCCTCCTCCACCCCCCAACCCCTCAATGTGGACCAGGCCTCAACAGCTTGTCTCTCCAGCCCTGTCACACCGCCCCCCCCCCACCACCAGCCACCCACCCCCCCCCACCCGACACCCTCCCCCAGCCAATCGACTGTCAACCCAAGATTGGAAAAAAAAAATCACCCCTTGAACTTTGAACCCAAGATTGGACAATGTTTCTTCACCGATTGAACTTTGACCCCAGGATGGACAATGACCCTTTGCCTCTTGAACTTTGACCCCAGGATGGACAATGAACCTTCGAGTCTTGAACTTTGACCCCAGGGTGGACGATGACCCTTTGCCTCTTGAACTTTGACCCCAGGATGGACAATGAACCTTCGACTCTTGAACTTTGACCCAAGGGTGGACAATGACCTTTGCCTCTTGAACTTTGACCCCAGGATGGACAATGAACCTTCGAGTCTTGAACTTTGACCCCAGGATGGACAATGACCCTTTGCCTCTTGAACTGTGACCCCAGGATGGACACTGAGCCTCCATCTCTCTATCCCACCCTTCCCCACCCCCAGGATGGACTACATTCGGAATTTGGAGGAAGAGGAACTCTGGTGGGGTCCCATCCCAACAGGGAGAAGGTGGGGGTGGGGGAAGGGATTGAGAGGTGAGGAGAGCCAGGGAGAGGAGGGAGAGAGGGAGGAGGTGGGAGACAGGAGGGGGTGGGGAGGAGGTGTGGAAGGGGGAGGGGGAGGAGGTGTGGGATGGGGAGAGGAGGGGAGGGGTGGGGAGAAGGGGGACGGGGAGGGGAGGGGTGGACGGGAGGGGGAGGGGAAATGGGGGGGCTGATGTACAGATGACAATTTTGGACACTTATTGCACGATGAAATAAACAGGAAGTGGTTGGATAACAGGTGCATTGTGGGTGTCTTGTTGCCAGGGCAATCAAACATGGCGGCAGGCAGAGGACAAAGCTTGGCTTCCAATTGGCTGCTGGAGGTCAGCCCATTCCCAATATCTCCAAATAAAGATTCAGACGCCGGGAGACTCAACGGAAAAGGGAGATCACTGGCAAACACTGCCGAGGGAGCGCCGCACTGTCAGAGGGTCAGTGCTGAGGGAGCGCCGCACTGTCAGAGGGTCAGTGCTGAGGGAGCGCCGCACTGTCAGAGGGTCAGTGCCGAGGGAGCGCCGCACTGTCAGAGGGTCAGTGCTGAGGGAGCGCCGCACTGTCAGAGGGTCAGTGCTGAGGGAGCGCCGCACTGTCAGAGGGTCAGTGCCGAGGGAGCGCCGCACTGTCAGAGGGTCAGTGCCGAGGGAGCGCCGCACTGTCAGAGGGTCAGTGCTGAGGGAGTGCCGCACTGTCAGAGGGTCAGTGCTGAGGGAGCGCCGCACTGTCAGAGGGTCAGTGCTGAGGGAGCGCTGCACTGTCAGAGGGTCAGTGCTGAGGGAGCGCCGCACTGTCAGAGGGTCAGTGCTGAGGGAGCGCTGCACTGTCAGAGGGTCAGTGCCGAGGGAGCGCCGCACTGTCAGAGGGTCAGTGCCGAGGGAGCGCCGCACTGTCAGAGGGTCAGTGCTGAGGGAGCGCCGCACTGTCAGACGGTCAGTGCTGAGGGAGCGCCGCACTGTCAGAGGGTCAGTGCCGAGGGAGCGCCGCACTGTCAGAGGGTCAGTGCCGAGGGAGCGCCGCACTGTCAGAGGGTCAGTGCTGAGGGAGTGCCGCACTGTCAGAGGGTCAGTGCTGAGGGAGTGCCGCACTGTCAGAGGGTCAGTGCTGAGGGAGCGCCGCACTGTCAGAGGGTCAGTGCCGAGGGAGCGCCGCACTGTCAGAGGGTCAGTGCTGAGGGAGTGCTGCACTGTCAGAGGGTCAGTGCCGAGGGAGCGCCGCACTGTGAGAGGGTCAGTGCTGAGGGAGTGCCGCATTGTCAGAGGGTCAGTGCCGAGGGAGCGCCGCACTGTCAGAGGGTCAGTGCCGAGGGAGTGCCGCATTGTCAGAGGGTCAGTGCCGAGGGAGCGCCGCACTGTCAGAGGGTCAGTGCCGAGGGAGCGCCGCACTGTCAGAGGGTCAGTGCTGAGGGAGCGCCGCACTGTCAGAGGGTCAGTGCTGAGGGAGTGCCGCACTGTCAGAGGATCAGTGCTGAGGGAGCGCCGCACTGTCAGAGGGTCAGTGCCGAGGGAGCGCCGCACTGTCAGAGGGTCAGTGCCGAGGGAGCGCCGCACTGTCAGAGGGTCAGTGCCGAGGGAGCACCGCACTGTCAGAGGGTCAGTGCTGAGGGAGCGCCGCACTGTCAGAGGGTCAGTGCTGAGGGAGTGCCGCACTGTCAGAGGGTCAGTGCTGAGGGAGCGCCGCACTGTCAGAGGGTCAGTGCCGAGGGAGCGCCGCACTGTCAGAGGGTCAGTGCCGAGGGAGCACCGCACTGTCAGAGGGTCAGTGCTGAGGGAGTGCCGCACTGTCAGAGGGTCAGTGCTGAGGGAGTGCCGCACTGTCAGAGGGTCAGTGCTGAGGGAGCGCCGCACTGTCAGAGGGTCAGTGCCGAGGGAGCGCCGCACTGTCAGAGGGTCAGTGCTGAGGGAGTGCTGCACTGTCAGAGGGTCAGTGCTGAGGGAGCGCCGCACTGTCAGAGGGTCAGTGCTGAGGGAGCGCCGCACTGTCAGAGGGTCAGTGCTGAGGGAGCGCCGCACTGTCAGAGGGTCAGTGCTGAGGGAGCGCCGCACTGTCAGAGGGTCAGTGCTGAGGGAGTGCCGCATTGTCAGAGGGTCAGTGCCGAGGGAGCGCCGCACTGTCAGAGGGTCAGTGCCGAGGGAGTGCCGCATTGTCAGAGGGTCAGTGCTGAGGGAGTGCCGCACTGTCAGAGGGTCAGTGCCGAGGGAGTGCCGCACTGTCAGAGGGTCAGTGCTGAGGGAGTGCCGCACTGTCAGAGGGTCAGTGCTGAGGGAGTGCCGCACTGTCAGAGGGTCAGTGCTGAGGGAGCGCCGCACTGTCAGCACTAGTGTCTGGTGCATGATTTGTAATTTTTTTAATGTCCACCAGCCCCTACACCCCTCCCTATCTCTGTAACCTCCTCCAGCCCCTACACCCCTCCCTATCTCTGTAACCTCCTCCAGCCCCTACACCCCCTCCCTATCTCTGTAACCTCCTCCAGCCCCTACACCCCCTCCCTATCTCTGTAACCTCCTCCAGCCTCTACACCCCCTCCCTATCTCTGTAACCTCCTCCAGCCCCTACACCCCCTCCCTATCTCTGTAACCTCCTCCAGCACCTACACCCCCTCCCTATCTCTGTAACCTCCTCCAGCCCCTACACCCCCTCCCTATCTCTGTAACCTCCTCCAGCACCTACACCCCCTCCCTATCTCTGTAACCTCCTCCAGCCCCTACACCCCTCCCTATCTCTGTAACCTCCTCCAGCCCCTACACCCCCTCCCTATCTCTGTAACCTCCTCCAGCCCCTACACCCCCTCCCTATCTCTGTAAATCCCTCCAGCCCCTACACCCCCTCCCTATCTCTGTAACCTCCTCCGGAGGGTTTCCTGACACAATGCGTGGATAAGCCGACAAGAGGTGGGACCACATTGGACTTGGTACTGGGTAATGAACCGGGACAAGTGTTAGATTTGTTTCTGGGGGAGCACTTTGGAGATAGTGAGCACAATTCGGTGTCCTTCATTATTGCAATGGAGAGGGATAGGGTCACACGGCAGGGCAAGGTTTATAATTGGGGCAGGGGTAATTATGATGCGATTAGACAAGAATTAGGGAGCATAAGATGGGAACAGAAACTGTCAGGTATGGGCACAAACGAAAAGTGGAGCTTGTTCAAAGAACAAATACTGTGTGTCCTTAATAGGTATGTCCCTGTCAGGCAGGGAGGAAATGGCCGAGTGAGGGAACTATGGCTCACAAAGGAGGTTGAATGTCTTGTCAAGAGGAAAAAGGAAGCATATGTAAGGATGAGAAAACAAGGTTCAGTTGGGTTGCTTGAGGGTTACAAGGTAGCTAGGAATGAGTTAAAGAAAGGGCTTAGGAGATCTAGGAGGGGGCATGAGAAATCCTTGGCGGGTCAGATAAAGGAAAATCCCAAGGCTTTTTACTCTTACGTGAGAAATAAAAGAATGACCAGGGTGAGGTTAGGGCCAGTCAAGGATAGTCGTGGGAACTTGTGCATGGAGTCAGGAGAGATAGGTGAGGCATTGAATGAATACTTTTCTTCTGTGTTCACTAAGGAGAGGGGGCCATGTTTTTGAGGAGGCGTGTGAGATACAGGCTGATAGGATGGAGGACGTAGTTGTTCTGAGGGAAGATGTATTAGCAATTTTGAAAAACCTGAGGGTGGATAAGTCCCCTGGGCCAGATGGGATACATCCTAGGATTCTTTGGGAGGCAAGGGATGAGATTGCGGAGCCTTTAGCTTTGATCTTTGGGTCCTCACTGTCCACGGGGAATGTGCCAGAGGACTGGAAAACGGCGAATGTTGTTCCTCTTTTCAAGAAAGGAAATAGGAATGACCTTGGTAATTATAGACCAGTTAATCTTACCTTGGTGGTCGGTAAGTTAATGGAAAGGGTCCTGAGAGATAGGATTTATGACCATTTGGAAAGATTCAGTTTAATCTGGGATAGTCAGCACAGTTTCATGAGGGGTAAGTCCTGCCTCTCAAATTTGATTGAATTCTTTGAGGAGGTAACTAAGTGTGTAGATGAAGGTAGAGCAGTTGATGTCATACACATGGATTTTAATAAGGCGTTTGATAAGGTTCCCCATGGTAGGTTCATGAAGATAAGGTGGTGTGGGATAGAAGGAAATTTGGCCGATTGGATAAGTAACTGGCTGTCTCATAGAAGACAGAGGGTGGTGGTGGTGGTGGAGGGAAAATTTTCAGACTGGAGGCCAGTTCCCAGCGGTGTACCACAGGGGTCAGCGCTGGGTCCTCTGCTATTTGTGATTTTTATCAATGACTTGGAGGAGGGGGCTGAAGGGTGGGTTAGTAAATTTGCTGATGACACCAAGATTGGTGGAGTAGTGGATGAGGTGGGGGGCTGTTGCAGGCTGCAAAGAGACATTGATAGGATGCAGAGCTGGGCAGAAAAATGGCAGATGGAGTTTTACCCTGATAAGTGTGAGGTGATTCATTTTGGTAGGACAAACTTAAATGCAGATTACAGGGTCAACGGCAGGGTTCTGAGGAATGTGGAGGAACAGAGAGATCTTGGGGCTCATATCCACAGATCTCTGAAGGTTGCCACTCAAGTGGATAGAGCCGTGAAGAAGGCTGACAGTGCGTTAGCGTTTATTAACAGGGGGTTTGAGTTTAAGAGCCGTGGGGTTATGCTACAACTATACCGGACCTTGGAGAGACCACATTTGGAATATTGTGTTCAGTTCTGGTCACCTCATTATAAGAAGGATGTGGAAGCATTGGAGAGAGTGCAGAGGAGATTTACCAGGATGCTGCCTGGTTTGGAGGGTAGGTCTTATGAGGAAAGGTTGAGGGAGCTGAGGCTTTTCTCTTTGGAGATGAGGAGGATGAGAGGCGACTTAATAGAGGTTTATAAGATGGAGGGGGATTGATAGAGTGGATGTTCAGAGACTACTTCCTCGGGTGGATGTAGCTGTTACTAGGGGGCATAACTATAAGGTGGGAGATATAGGAGGGATGTCTGAGGTAGATTCTTCACTCAGAGAGTGGTTGGGGTGTGGAATACACTGCCTGCTGTGATAGTGAAGTCGGACACTTTAGGAACTTTCAAGCGGTTATTGGATAGGCACATGGAGCACTCCAGAATGATAGGGAGTGGGATAGACTGATCTTGGGTTCGGACAAAGCTCGGCACAACATCGAGGGCTGGAGGGCCTGTACTGTGCTGTAATGTTCTATGTTTCTATATTCAGCCCCTACACCCCCTCCCTATCTCTGTAACCTCCTCAAGCCCCTACACCCCCTCACCTCACTATCCCTGTAACATCCTCCAGTCCCTGCACTCCCTCCCTATCTCTGTACCCCCTCCAGCCCCTACACCCCTCCCTATCTCGAGGGCAGGATGGTGGTAGGGGGTGTGGGAAGTAGAGGATAGTGCTGCCTAAGTTCTAGAACACCCCCGTGCCCCCAGTCTCCCCCGTGCCCCCAGTCTCCCCCGTGCCCCCAGTCTCCCGTGCCACCCAATCCCCCCAGTCCCCCCAGTCTCCCCAGTCCCCCCAGTCCCCCCAGTCTCCCCAGTCTCCCCAGTCCCCCCCAGTCCCCCCAGTCCCCCCAGTCCCCCCAGTCCCTCCAGTCTCCCCAGTCCCCCCAGTCTCCCCAGTCCCCCCAGTCCCCCCAGTCCCTCCAGTCTCCCCAGTCCCCCCAGTCCCCCCAGTCTCCCCAGTCCCCCCAGTCTCCCCAGTCCCCCCAGTCTCCCCAGTCCCCCCAGTCCCTCCAGTCTCCCCAGTCCCCCCAGTCCCCCCAGTCTCCCCAGTCCCCCAGGTCTCCCCAGTCCCCCCAGTCTCCCCAGTCTCCCCAGTCCCCCCCAGTCTCCCCAGTCCCCCCAGTCCCCCCCAGTCTCCCCAGTCCCCCCAGTCTCCCCAGTCCCCCCAGTCCCCCCAGTCTCCCCAGTCCCCCCCAGTCTCCCCAGTCCCCCCAGTCTCCCCAGTCCCCCCAGTGCCCCCAGTCTCCCCAGTCCCCCCAGTCCCTCCAGTCCCCCCAGTCTCCCCAGTCCCCCCAGTCTCCCCAGTCCCCCCAGTCTCCCCAGTCCCCCCAGTCTCCCCAGTCCCCCCAGTCTCCCCAGTCCCCCCAGTCTCCCCAGTCCCCCCAGTCTCCCCAGTCCCCCCAGTCCCCCCAGTCTCCCCAGTCCCCCCAGTGCCCCCAGTCTCCCCAGTCCCCCAGTCTCCCCAGTCTCCCCAGTCTCCCCAGTCTCCCCAGTCCCCCCAGTCCCCCCAGTCCCTCCAGGCCCCCCCATGCCCCCAGTCCCCCCGCCATGCCCCCAGTCAGGGGGTGAGTTTGCTGGAGGGTTGGTTTCTTGTCTTGCTCACGAGGTTGAATGCAGGCAGTTCCCTCAGTGAGTCGAGGCTGTTCATCGAGAGAGAAGGATCTGATATCATCCACATCCGTTCCTGGACCCAGCTTCCAAAAAGCATTTCCAAATTAACCAGATTTCGTTTCCATAGTGACAGGAATCTCACCCTCCCACAGATACAGAAATCCGGCCAATAAACAACCTCTTTCCGATTCTCTCTCCAAAATTCCTTCGATCGAGTTGTTTCTTCAAACAGTTGGCACTCAACGGCCCAGCAGCGCAACTCCCTCACCCAAAAACTGGTATCATCCCCAAAAACATTCCCAGGACAGGTACAGCACGGGGTTAGATACAGAGTAAAGCTCCCTCTACACTGTCCCCCCATCAAACACTCCCAGGACAGGTACAGCACGGGGTTAGATACAGAGTAAAGCTCCCTCTACACTGTCCCCATCAAACACTCCCAGGACAGGTACAGCACGGGGTTAGATACAGAGTAAAGCTCCCTCTACACTGTCCCCCCATCAAACACTCCCAGGACAGGTACAGCACGGGGTTAGATACAGAGTAAAGCTCCCTCTACACTGTCCCCCATCAAACACTCCCAGGACAGGTACAGCACGGGGTTAGATACAGAGTAAAGCTCCCTCTACACTGTCCCCATCAAACACTCCCAGGACAGGTACAGCACGGGGTTAGATACAGAGTAAAGCTCCCTCTACACTGTCCCCATCAAACACTCCCAGGACAGGTACAGCACGGGGTTAGATACAGAGTAAAGCTCCCTCTACACTGTCCCCCCATCAAACACTCCCAGGACAGGTACAGCACAGGGTTAGATACAGAGTAAAGCTCCCTCTACACTGTCCCCATCAAACACTCCCAGGACAGGTACAGCACGGGGTTAGATACAGAGTAAAGCTCCCTCTACACTGTCCCCATCAAACACTCCCAGGACAGGTACAGAACGGGGTTAGATACAGAGTAAAGCTCCCTCTACACTGTCCCCCCCATCAAACACTCCCAGGACAGGTACAGCACGGGGTTATACACAGAGTAAAGCTCCCTCTACACCGTCCCCCCATCAAACACTCCCAGGACAGGTACAGCACGGGGTTAGATACAGAGTAAAGCTCCTTCTACACTGTCCCCCCATCAAACACTCCCAGGACAGGTACAGCACGGCGTTAGATACAGAGTAAAGCTCCCTCTACACTGTCCCCCATCAAACACTCCCAGGACAGGTACAACACGGGGTTATACACAGAGTAAAGCTCCCTCTACCCTGTCCCCCCATCAAACACTCCCAGGATAGGTACAGCACGGGGTTAGATACAGAGTAAAGCTCCCTCTACACTGTGCCCATCAAACACTCCCAGGACAGGTACAGCATGGGGTTAGATACAGAGTAAAGCTCCCTCTACACTGTGCCCATCAAACACTCCCAGGACAGGTACAGCACGGGGTTAGATACAGAGTAAAGCTCCCTCTACACTGTGCCCATCAAACACTCCCAGGACAGGTACAGCACGGGGTTAGATACAGAGTAAAGCTCCCTCTACACTGTCCCCCATCAAACACTCCCAGGACAGGTACAGCACGGGGTTAGATACAGAGTAAAGCTCCCTCTACACTGTCGCCAATCAAACACTCCCAGGACAGGTACAGCACGGGGTTAGATACAGAGTAAAGCTCCCTCTACACTGTCCCCCCATCAAACACTCCCAGGACAGGTACAGCATGGGGTTAGATACAGAGTAAAGCTCCCTCTACACTGTCCCCCCATCAAACACTCCCAGGACAGGTACAGCACGGGGTTAGATACAGAGTAAAGCTCCCTCTACACTGTCCCCCATCAAACACTCCCAGGACAGGTACAGCATGGGGTTAGATACAGAGTAAAGCTCCCTCTACACTGTCCCCCATCAAACACTCCCAGGACAGGTACAGCACGAGGTTAGATACAGAGTAAAGCTCCCTCTACACTGTCCCCCCATCAAACACTCCCAGGACAGGTACAGCACAGGGTTAGATACAGAGTAAAGCTCCCTCTACACTGTCCTCCCATCAACACTCCCTGTCTTCTGAGGAGATCGGTGCGGTTTTTCGCTGTGGCGCATCGGAACTTTCGATCGATGAGTCGAGCACCATATCCTGTTCTTATGAGGGCATCTTTCAGTGTCTGGAGGTGTCTGTTGTGATCCTCCTCATCTGAGCAGATCCTGTGTATACGGAGGGCTTGTCCGTAGGGAATGGCTTCTTTAACGTGTTTAGGGTGGAAGCTGGAGAAGTGGAGCATCATGAGGTTATCCGTGGGCTTGCGGTACAGTGAGGTGCTGAGGTGACCGTCCTTAATGGAGATGCGTGTGTCCAAGAATGTAACCGATTCTGGAGAATAGTCCATGGTGAGTCTGATGGTGGGGTGGAACTTGTTGATATCATCATATAGTTGTTTCAGTGATTGTTCACCATGGGTCCAAAGGAAGAAAATGTCATCGATGTATCGAGTGTATAGGATTGGTTGAAGATTCTGTGCGGTGAAGAAGTCTTGTTCGAACCTGTGCATGAAGATGTTGGCATATTGAGGTGTGAATTTGGTCCCCATGGCCGTTCCGTGTCTCTGGGTGAAGAACTGGTTGTTAAAGGTGAAGACATTGTGGTCCAGGATGAAGTGGATGAGTTATAGAATTGCATCTGGAGACTGGCAGTTGTCGGTGTTGAGTAACTGAGGCAGTTACAGCAATGCCGTCATCGTGGGGATGTTGGTGTAGAGCGCCGAGACATCCATTGTGACGAGCGGTGCTCCTGGTTCAACTGCTCCGTGTGTGCTGAGTTTCTGTAGGAAGTCCGTAGTGTCACGACAGTAGCTGGAGGTTCTTTGTACAATGGGTTTCAGGATGCCCTCGGCGTAGCTGGAGAGGGTCTCGCACAGGGTCCCACTGCCGATACCATGGGACGGCCGGGTGTGTTTGCCTTGTGTATCTTTGGGAGGCAGTAGAGATCTCCAATGCGGGGAGTACGTAGAATGAGAGCACGGAGGGTGCTCTGAAGGTCTGGATCAAAGGTCTTGATTAGAGTGTTGAGAGTTCTCCACTTGATCAGAGTGTTCTCCAAGGCAGCCTTCACGACAGCGCAGAGTCGCTGAGCAGAGACTGATAGCCAAGTTCCGCACACGAGGACGGTCTCAACCGGGACCTTGGGTTCACGTCGTAATATCTGTAACCCCCGTGACTTGCCTGGGTTTGCAAAATCTCACTAACTGCCCTGTCTGGAGACAGTACACATCTCTTTAACCTATGCTTAATGCTCTCGCCACTCACATTGTCTGCACAGTTAAGATTTGAATTGCTGATTAGCTGTAAAGACTCAAATTCTAATCAGTATTCTGTAAACTGTGTGTGCCTTTATATGCCCGGTCTGTGATCAGAACTCCCCACCCACCTGACGAAGGGGCAGCGCTCCAAAAGCGAGCGGCATTTACTACCAAATAAACCTGTTGGACTTTAACCTGGTGTTGTGAGACTTCATACCCCATCAAACACTCCCAGGACGGGTACAGCACGGGGTTAGATACAGAGTAAAGCTCCTTCTACACTGTCCCCCCATCAAACACTCCCAGGACAGGTACAGCACGGGGTTAGATACAGAGTAAAGCTCCCTCTACACTGTCCCCCCATCAAACACTCCCAGGACAGGTACAGCACGAGGTTAGATACAGAGTAAAGCTCCCTCTACACTGTCCCCCCGTCAAACACTCTCAGGACAGGTACAGCACGGGGTTAGATACAGAGTAAAGCTCCCTCTACACTGTCCCCCCATCAAACACTCCCAGGACAGGTACAGCACGGGGTTAGATACAGAGTAAAGCTCCCTCTACACTGTCCCCCCATCAAACACTCCCAGGACAGGTACAGCACAGGGTTAGATACAGAGTAAAGCTCCCTCTACACTGTCCCCCCATCAAACACTCCCAGGACAGGGACAGCACAGGGTTAGATACAGAGTAAAGCTCCCTCTACACTGTCCCCCCATCAAACACTCCCAGGACAGGTACAGCACAGGGTTAGATACAGAGTAAAGCTCCCTCTACACTGTCCCCCCATCAAACACTCCCAGGACAGGGACAGCACAGGGTTAGATACAGAGTAAAGCTCCCTCTACACTGTCCCCCCATCAAACACTCCCAGGACAGGGACAGCACAGGGTTAGATACAGAGTAAAGCTCCCTCTACACTGTCGCCAATAAAACACTCCCAGGACAGGTACAGCACGGGATTATACACAGAGTAAAGCTCCCTCTACACTGTCCCCCCATCAAACACTCCCAGGACAGGTACAGCACGGGGTTAGATACAGAGTAAAGCTCCCTCTACACTGTCGCCAATCAAACACTCCCAGGACAGGTACAGCACGGGGTTAGATACAGAGTAAAGCTCCCTCTACACTGTCCCCAACAAACACTCCCAGGACAGGTACAGCACGGGGTTAGATACAGAGTAAAGCTCCCTCTAAACTGTCCCCCCATCAAACACTCCCAGGACAGGTACAGCACAGGGTTAGATACAGAGTAAAGCTCCCTCTACACTGTCCCCATCAAACACTCCCAGGACAGGTACAGCATGGGGTTATACACAGAGTAAAGCTCCCTCTACACTGACCCCCATCAAACACTCCCAGGACAGGTACAGAACGGGGTTAGATACAGAGTAAAGCTCCCTCTACACTGTCCCCCCCATCAAACACTCCCAGGACAGGTACAGCACGGGGTTAGATACAGAGTAAAGCTCCCTCTACACTGTCCCCCATCAAACACTCCCAGGACAGGTACAGCACGGGGTTAGATACAGAGTAAAGCTCCCTCTACACTGTCCCCCCATCAAACACTCCCAGGACAGGTACAGCACGGGGTTAGATACAGAGTAAAGCTCCCTCTACACTGTCCCCCCATCAAACACTCCCAGGACAGGTACAGCACGGGGTTAGATACAGAGTAAAGCTCCTTCTACACTGTCCCCCCCATCAAACACTCCCAGGACAGGTACAGCGAGGGGTTTTCACACATTATTTGGACTGTATGAGGGTGGGTTTGTATGTAGGTTTGAGTGTGTGGACTGATTCTCTTTGTATGGGTGATTCAGAAAGGGTGCCATTCGATGGAAGTGTTATCACCCTGTGTGAGTGTGTACTGGCAGAAGCCAGGAACTCCAGTCAGCAGAGTCACACTGCCAAAACAGCACGGAGAGGCAGCATATGTTTTATGTATGACTCATTGCTTCATTTTTAATGAACCTCTCCATATTAAATCACACACAGCTCCCAAACTGAATAACAAAGTATTGCAACGGCCAACACACTGGGGAATGTCAGATAAAGACAGTGTAGAGGGAGCTTTACTCTGTATCTAACCCCCTGCTGTACCTGTCCTGGGAGTGTTTGATGGGGGGACAGTGTAGAGGGAGCTTTACTCTGTATCTAACCCCGTGCTGTACCTGCCCTGGGAGTGTTTGATGGGGGGACAGTGCAGAGGGAGCTTTACTCTGTATCTAACACCGTGCTGTACCTGTCCTGGGAGTGTTTGATGGGGGGAGAGTGTAGAGGGAGCTTTACTCTGTGTATAACCCCGTGCTGTACCTGTCCTGGGAATGTTTGATGGGGGGACAGTGTAGAGGGAGCTTTACTCTGTATCTAACCCCGTGCTGTACCTGTCCTGGGAGTGTTTGATGGGGGGACAGTGTAGAGGGAGCTTTACTCTGTATCTAACCCTGTGCTGTACCTGTCCTGGGAGTGTTTGATGGGGGGACAGTGCAGACGGAGCTTTACTCTGTATCTAACACCGTGCTGTACCTGTCCTGGGAGTGTTGGATGGGGGGACAGTGTAGAGGGAGCTTTACTCTGTATCTAACCCCGTGCTGTACCTGTCCTGGGAGTGTTTGATGGGGACAGTGTAGAGGGAGCTTTACTCTGTATCTAACCCCGTGCTGTACCTGTCCTGGGAGTGTTTGATGGGGGACAGTGTAGAGGGAGCTTTCCTCTGATTCTAATCCCGTGCTGTACCATCTGTCTCTCTCTCGCTCTCTACCTCTCTCTCCCTGTGTCTCTATCACCTGGACTCTCTCTCTCTCTCTCTCTGTCTCTCCCTGTCCCTCCCTTTGTCTCTCTTTCTCTCCCTCTCCCTGTCTCCTCTCTCTTTCTCTCTCCCTTCTCACTCTCTCTGTTTCTCTCTTTGTCTCCCTTTCTCTAATTCTCTCTCGCTCTCTGTCTCCCTCTCCCTCCCTCTTTCTGTCTCCCTCTCTCTCTCTCTGCTTCTCGCTCTCTGTCTCTCTCTCCATTTCTCTGAGTCTCTCTCTCTCTTGTCTGTCCCGCTCTCTCTCTCTCTCTGTCTCTCTCTCTGTCTCTCTCTCTCTCTCTCTCTCTGCCTCTCTCTCTCTCTCTCTGTCTCTCTCTCTGTCTCTCTCTCTCTCTCTCTCTCTGCCTCTCTCTCTCTCTCTCTGCCTCTCTCTCTGTCTCTCTCTCTGTCTCTCTCTCTGTCCCTTTCTGTCTCTCTCTCTGGCTCTCTCCCTGTCTCTCTTTCCTTGTCTCTCTTTTTCCCTCTCTCTTCCCCCCTCTCTCTCCCTCACACAGTTTTTCTCTATGTCTTTCTCTCTCTCTCACTATTTCTCTGAGTCTCTCACTCCTCTCTGTCCCACTCTATCTGTTTCTCTCTCTCTGTCTTTCTCTCTCTCCCTGTATCTCCCTCAGTCTTTGTCTCTCTCACACGGGCTCTCTCTCTCTCTCTTTCTGCCCCTCTCTCTGTTTCTCTGTCTCTGCTTCTGTCTTTCACACTGACACAATTCACTCATTAAACATGAATGTGGAACGGCCAGAGAGTTCTGTTACTCACAGATCAGATTCCTTCATCACAAACTAGAACCCAAATTAAACAGGGCATCGCGGGGAGAGCGGGGCAGTGGGATTAGTTTGGGGATTGATACAGGGCTATGGGGAGAGAGCGGGGGCAGTGGGATTAGTTCTGGGATTGATACAGGGACATGGGGAGAGAGCGGGGGCAGTGGGATTAGTTTGGGGATTGATACAGGGCTATGGGGAGAGAGCGGGGCAGTGGGATTAGTTTGGGGACTGATACAGGGCTATGGGGAGGGAGCGGGGGCAGTGGGATTAGTTCTGGGATTGATACAGGTACATGGGGAGAGAGCGGGGGCAGTGGGATTAGTTTGGGGATTGATACAGGGCTATGGGGAGAGAGCGGGGGCAGTGGGATTAGTTTGGGGATTGATACAGGGCTATGGGGAGAGAGTGGGGCAGTGGGATTAGTTTGGGATTGATACAGGGCTATGGGGAGAGAGTGGGGCAGTGGGATTAGTTTGGGGATTGATACAGGGCTATGGGGAGAACGCGGGGCAGTGGGATTAGTTTGGGGATTGATACAGGGCTATGGGGAGGGAGCGGGGGCAGTGGGATTAGTTCTGGGATTGATACAGGGCTATGGGGAGAGAGCGGGACAGTGGGATTAGTTTGGGGATTGATACAGGGCTATGGGGAGAGAGCGGGACAGTGGGATTAGTTTGGGGATCGATACAGGGCTATGGGGAGAGAGTGGGGCAGTGGGATTAGTTTGGGGATTGATACAGGGCTACAGGAGAAATTAGGATAACACTGCTGTCCCACAGCGACACGGTGACACAGTGGGTTAACGCTGCTGTCCCACAGTGACACGGTGACACAGTGGGTTAACACTGCTGTCTCACAGCGACACGGTGACACAGTGGGTTAACACTGCTGTCTCACAGCGACACGGTGACACAGTGGGTTAACACTGCTGTCCCACAGAGACACGGTGACACAGTGGGTTAACACTGCTGTCTCACAGTGACACGGTGACACAGTGGGTTAACGCTGCTGTCTCACAGCGACACGGTGACACAGTGGGTTAACGCTGCTGTCTCACAGCGACACGGTGACACAGTGGGTTAACACTGCTGCCTCACAGCGACACGGTGACACAGTGGGTTAACGCTGCTGTCTCACAGCGACACGGTGACACAGTGGGTTAACACTGCTGTCTCACAGAGACACGGTGACACAGTGGGTTAACACTGCTGCCTCACAGTGACACGGTGACACAGTGGGTTAACACTGCTGCCTCACAGTGACACGGTGACACAGTGGGTTAACACTGCTGTCCCACAGCGACACGGTGACACAGTGGGTTAACGCTGCTGTCTCACAGAGACACGGTGACACAGTGGGTTAACACTGCCGTCTCACAGCGACACGGTGACACAGTGGGTTAACACTGCCGTCTCACAGCGACACGGTGACACAGTGGGTTAACACTGCCGTCTCACAGCAACACGGTGACACAGTGGGTTAACACTGCTGTCCCACAGCGACACGGTGACACAGTGGGTTAACACTGCTGTCTCACAGTGACACGGTGACACAGTGGGTTAACACTGCTGTCTCACAGTGACACGGTGACACAGTGGGTTAACACTGCTGTCTCACAGTGACACGGTGACACAGTGGGTTAACACTGCTGTCTCACAGCGACACGGTGACACAGTGGGTTAACGCTGCTGTCTCACAGTGACACGGTGACACAGTGGGTTAACACTGCTGTCCCACAGAGACACGGTGACACAGTGGGTTAACACTGCTGTCTCACAGTGACACGGTGACACAGTGGGTTAACGCTGCTGTCTCACAGTGACACGGTGACACAGTGGGTTAACACTGCTGTCTCACAGTGACACAGTGGGTTAACACTGCTGTCCCACAGTGACACGGTGACACAGTGGGTTAACACTGCTGTCTCACAGTGACACAGTGGGTTAACACTGCTGTCCCACAGTGACACGGTGACACAGTGGGTTAACACTGCTGCCTCACAGTGACACGGTGACACAGTGGGTTAACACTGCTGTCTCACAGAGACACGGTGACACAGTGGGTTAACACTGCTGTCCCACAGAGACACGGTGACACAGTGGGTTAACACTGCTGTCTCACAGTGACACGGTGACACAGTGGGTTAACACTGCTGTCCCACAGAGACACGGTGACACAGTGGGTTAACGCTGCTGTCTCACAGTGACACAGTGACACAGTGGGTTAACGCTGCTGTCTCACAGCGACACGGTGACACGGTGGGTTAACGCTGCTGTCTCACAGAGACACGGTGACACAGTGGGTTAACACTGCTGTCTCACAGTGACACGGTGACACAGTGGGTTAACACTGCTGTCTCACAGTGACACGGTGACACAGTGGGTTAACACTGCTGTCTCACAGTGACACGGTGACACAGTGGGTTAACACTGCTGTCTCACAGAGACACGGTGACACAGTGGGTTAACACTGCTGTCTCACAGCGACACGGTGACACAGTGGGTTAACACTGCTGTCTCACAGCGACACGGTGACACAGTGGGTTAACACTGCTGTCTCACAGCGACACGGTGACACAGTGGGTTAACACTGCTGTCTCACAGCGACACGGTGACACAGTGGGTTAACACTGCTGTCTCACAGCGACACGGTGACACAGTGGGTTAACACTGCTGTCTCACAGCGACACGGTGACACAGTGGGTTAACACTGCTGTCTCACAGCGACACGGTGACACAGTGGGTTAACACTGCTGTCTCACAGCGACACGGTGACACAGTGGGTTAACACTGCTGTCTCACAGCGACACGGTGACACAGTGGGTTAACACTGCTGCCTCACAGCGACACAGTGACACAGTGGGTTAACGCTGCTGTCCCACAGAGACACGGTGACACAGTGGGTTAACACTGCTGTCCCACAGAGACACGGTGACACAGTGGGTTAACGCTGCTGTCTCACAGAGACACGGTGACACAGTGGGTTAACGCTGCTGTCTCACAGCGACACGGTGACACAGTGGGTTAACGCTGCTGTCCCACAGCGACACAGTGACACAGTGGATTAACACTGCTGTCTCACAGAGACACGGTGACACAGTGGGTTAACACTGCTGTCTCACAGCGACACGGTGACACAGTGGGTTAACACTGCTGTCCCACAGCGACACGGTGACACAGTGGGTTAACACTGCTGTCCCACAGAGACACGGTGACACAGTGGGTTAACGCTGCTGTCTCACAGCGACACGGTGACACAGTGGGTTAACGCTGCTGTCCCACAGCGACACGGTGACACAGTGGGTTAACGCTGCTGTCTCACAGTGACACAGTGACACAGTGGGTTAACACTGCTGTCCCACAGCGACACGGTGACACAGTGGGTTAACGCTGCTGTCCCACAGCGACACAGTGACACAGTGGGTTAACGCTGCTGTCCCACAGAGACACGGTGACACAGTGGATTAACACTGCTGTCTCACAGAGACACGGTGACACAGTGGGTTAACGCTGCTGTCTCACAGAGACACGGTGACACAGTGGGTTAACACTGCTGTCTCACAGCGACACGGTGACACAGTGGGTTAACGCTGCTGTCCCACAGCGACACAGTGACACAGTGGATTAACACTGCTGTCTCACAGAGACACGGTGACACAGTGGGTTAACACTGCTGTCTCACAGCGACACGGTGACACAGTGGGTTAACACTGCTGTCCCACAGCGACACGGTGACACAGTGGGTTAACACTGCTGTCTCACAGCGACACGGTGACACAGTGGGTTAACGCTGCTGTCCCACAGCGACACGGTGACACAGTGGGTTAACGCTGCTGTCCCACAGCGACACAGTGACACAGTGGATTAACACTGCTGTCTCACAGAGACACGGTGACACAGTGGGTTAACACTGCTGTCTCACAGAGACACGGTGACACAGTGGGTTAACGCTGCTGTCTCACAGTGACACGGTGACACAGTGGGTTAACACTGCTGTCTCACAGCGACACGGTGACACAGTGGGTTAACACTGCTGTCTCACAGTGACACGGTGACACAGTGGGTTAACACTGCTGTCTCACAGCGACACAGTGACACAGTGGGTTAACACTGCTGTCTCACAGTGACACGGTGACACAGTGGGTTAACACTGCTGTCTCACGGTGACACAGTGGGTTAACACTGCTGTCTCACAGCGACACGGTGACACAGTGGGTTAACGCTGCTGTCTCACAGTGACACGGTGACACAGTGGGTTAACACTGCTGTC
>NW_027650698.1:25000-32500 GCF_965287045.1 Carcharhinus amblyrhynchos
GGGAGCTTTACTCTGTATCTAACCCCGTGCTGTCCCTGTCGTGGGAGTGTTTGATGGGGACAGTGTAGAAGGATCTTTACTCTGTATCTAACCCCGTGCTGTACCTGTCCTGGGAGTGTTTGATGGGGACAGTGTAGAGGGAGCTTTACTCTGTATCTAACCCCGTGCTGTCCCTGTCCTGGGAGTGTTTGATGGGGGACAGTTTAGAGGGAGCTTTACTCTGTATCTAACCCTGTGCTGTCCCTGTCCTGGGAGTGTTTGATGGGGACAGTGTAGAGGGAGCTTTACTCTGTATCTAACCCCGTGCTGTCCCTGTCGTGGGAGTGTTTGATGGGGACAGTGTAGAAGGAGCTTTACTCTGTATCTAACCCCGTGCTGTACCTGTCCTGGGAGTTTTTGATGGGGACAGTGTAGAGGGAGCTTTACTCTGTATCTAACCCCGTGCTGTACCTGTCCTGGGAGTTTTTGATGGGGACAGTGTAGAGGGAGCTTTACTCTGTATCTAACCCCGTGCTGTACCTGTCCTGGGAGTGTTTGATGGGGGGACAGTGTAGAGGGAGCTTTACTCTGTATCTAACCCTGTGCTGTCCCTGTCCTGGGAGTGTTTGATGGGGACAGTGTAGAGGGAGCTTTACTCTGTATCTAACCCTGTGCTGTCCCTGTCCTGGGAGTGTTTGATGGGGACAGTGTAGAGGGAGCTTTACTCTGTATCTAACCCCGTGCTGTCCCTGTCGTGGGAGTGTTTGATGGGGACAGTGTAGAAGGAGCTTTACTCTGTATCTAACCCCGTGCTGTACCTGTCCTGGGAGTTTTTGATGGGGACAGTGTAGAGGGAGCTTTACTCTGTATCTAACCCCGTGCTGTACCTGTCCTGGGAGTGTTTGATGGGGGGACAGTGTAGAGGGAGCTTTACTCTGTATCTAACCCTGTGCTGTCCCTGTCCTGGGAGTGTTTGATGGGGACAGTGTAGAGGGAGCTTTACTCTGTATCTAACCCTGTGCTGTCCCTGTCCTGGGAGTGTTTGATGGGGGGACAGTGTAGAGGGAGCTTTACTCTGTATCTAACCCCGTGCTGTCCCTGTCCTGGGAGTGTTTGATGGGGGACAGTGTAGAGGGAGCTTTACTCTGTATCTAACCCCGTGCTGTCCCTGTCCTGGGAGTGTTTGATGGGGGACAGTGTAGAGGGAGCTTTACTCTGTATCTAACCCCGTGCTGTACCTGTCCTGGGAGTGTTTGATGGGGGACAGTGTAGAGGGAGCTTTACTCTGTATCTAACCCCGTGCTGTACCTGTCCTGGGAGTGTTTGATGGGGACAGTGTAGAGGGAGCTTTACTCTGTATCTAACCCCGTGCTGTACCTGTCCTGGGAGTGTTTGATGGGGGACAGTGTAGATGGAGCTGAGAAGGAAATGATTCTGTTTAATATTTGAATTCTGCAGTCGTATTTTCCAACTTATTTTTTGAACTTACAACCATGTCGCCATCTGCTGCTGGAAATGGGAACTTTCCATTGATCTGAACCGAGGAGTCTCTCCGTCAGGGACTCTGTTTAAAGAGGGAGTCTCTCCGTCAGGGACTCTGTTTAAAGGGGGACTCTCTCTGTCAGGGACTCTGTTTAAAGAGGGAGTCTCTCTGTCAGGGACTCTGTTTAAAGGGGGAGTCTCTCTGTCAGGGACTCTGTTTAAAGGGGGAGTCTCTCCGTCAGGGACTCTGTTTAAAGGGGGAGTCTCTCCGTCAGGGACTCTGTTTAAAGGGGGAGTCTCTCCGTCAGGGACTCTGTTTAAAGGGGGAGTCTCTCCGTCAGGGACTCTGTTTAAAGGGGGAGTCTCTCCGTCAGGGACTCTGTTTAAAGGGGGAGTCTCTCCGTCAGGGACTCTGTTTAAAGGGGGAGTCTCTCCGTCAGGGACTCTGTTTAAAGGGGGAGTCTCTCCGTCAGGGACTCTGTTTAAAGGGGGAGTCTCTCCGTCAGTGACTCTGCGTAAAGAGGGAGTCTCTCCGTCAGGGACTCTGTTTAAAGAGGGAGTCTCTCCGTCAGGGACTCTGTTTAAAGGGGGAGTCTCTCCGTCAGGGACTCTGTTTAAAGGGGGAGTCTCTCCGTCAGGGACTCTGTTTAAAGGGGGAGTCTCTCCGTCAGGGACTCTGCGTAAAGAGGGAGTCTCTCCGTCAGGGACTCTGTTTAAAGAGGGAGTCTCTCCGTCAGGGACTCTGTTTAAAGGGGGAGTCTCTCCGTCAGGGACTCTGTTTAAAGGGGGAGTCTCTCCATCAGGGACTCTGTTTAAAGGGGGAGTCTCTCCGTCAGGGACTCTGTTTAAAGGGGGAGTCTCTCAGTCAGGGACTCTGTTTAAAGGGGGAGTCTCTCCGTCAGGGACTCTGTTTAAAGAGGGAGTCTCTCTGTCAGAGACTCTGTTTAAAGGAGGACTCTCTCAGTCAGGGACTCTGTTTTAAACAAACACACATGTCAACAGTACTGAAAGTTTTTCACATTTGATATTCCAGTTTATTGGATTGTTGATTGAATTACACATTGCAGTCTGGATCCGAGTGGGTTATCTGCAGGTTAGAGACCGTGTCAGTGACTCACACCATCAGTGTTTCGGACGTCCATATTTCAACATGAACTTTCGACATTCGAGCTTATGTTGTAAATCCACCAACAGAATTTACACAGCAGGACACTGACCCTCTGACAGTGCGGCACTCCCTCAGCACTGACCCTCTGACAGTGCGGCACTCCCTCAGCACTGACCCTCTGACAGTGCGGCGCTCCCTCGGCACTGACCCTCTGACAGTGCGGCGCTCCCTCGGCACTGACCCTCTGACAGTGCGGCACTCCCTCAGCACTGACCCTCTGACAGTGCGGCGCTCCCTCAGCACTGACCCTCTGACAGTGCGGCGCTCCCTCAGCACTGACCCTCTGACGGTGCGGCGCTCCCTCAGCACTGACCCTCTGACAGTGCGGCACTCCCTCAGCACTGACCCTCTGACGGTGCGGCGCTCCCTCAGCACTGACCCTCTGACAGTGCGGCGCTCCCTCAGCACTGACCCTCTGACAGTGCGGCACTCCCTCAGCACTGACCCTCTGACAGTGCGGCGCTCCCTCAGCACCGACCCTCTGACAGTGCGGCACTCCCTCAGCACTGACCTTCTGACAGTGCGGCACTCCCTCAGCACTGACCCTCTGACAGTGCGGCACTCCCTCAGCACTGACCCTCTGACAGTGCGGCACTCCCTCAGCACTGACCCTGTGACAGCGCGGCACTACCTCAGCACTGATCCTCTGACAGTGTGGCACCCCCTCAGCACTGACCCTGTGACAGCGCAGCACTCCCTCAGCACTGACCCTCTGACAGTGCGGCACTCCCTCAGTTGATTGAGTTAGTGGTATTTAGATACCTGGTTAGTGAGGTTAGTTCACCGCTCTGGGGGTATTAACACAGTTGGCCTGGGAGGAGGATGGGCAGTAGGTAGAGGACAGAGTGGTAGCTGGCCGTTGACCCTGACAGGGTGAGGTCAGTAGAGGTCAGGTAAAGGTCGATGCGAGGTTGACCGTTAACTTTGCTCTTCTGGACTCTCTCCACCCTGAACGACTCACAGGGGGGGATCAGAACTTCCCTCTCCTGGGGGAACGGGGAGAGTTCCTCCACTGCGGCCCCCCTGGCAGTGCGGATATGGAAGAGGGTCCCTCCTCCTCCTCCTCCTCCCCCGCCCCCGCTGGCAAAGATCTCCGCCACATCTCGATCGGCTGAGGTGGAGGTGAAACTCCCGAACTGGACAGTGTCGCCCACCTCAGCCCAGAAGGGGGTGGCGGCCCCTCGGTACACCGTGCCTCTGTCAGCCTGTCCCTCTCCGGCCTCCCTCAGGCCTCGCAGGGCCCAAGCCAGCAGCTGGTGTAAGGCTTGGAATCGCCCACAGGCCGCCTCCGCCCCCTCGGAGCCCAGGCACTGGCGGGAGGCCTGGTTAAAGTGCAGGTAGAGGGGCCCTGAGGGTGGGGGCGGATACTCCAGGGCGTAGCAGACAACCGCAACTGCCAACTCATCCCTCAGTCCCCCCGGGGCCCTCCTGCCTCCCTCCTTCATCCTGGCCCACTCCAGCCAGGCCTGTGACCAGGCCTTGTCCAGCGCTGTGTTCAGCTCCCGCTCCCTCTCCATCAGGCCCATCCAGTAACTCAGCTCCCCCTCCGGGTCGCCATCCTCCTGCTCCTCCTCCTCCTCCTCCTTCTCGCAGCCACGCACCCTCCCCAGGTTGATCAGCTCACTGGAGAAGCGACTGGGCCTCTTGCCCTGGACTCCTGGTGGAACACGCAACAGAACACCAACTGCAGAAGGGGCAGATAAGGCAGGAGTCAACCGAGGAACACGCTCCGTGAGACCGAGGAACACGCTCCGTGAGACCGAGGAACACGCAACACAGCGACTGAGGAACACGCAACACGGCGACTGAGGAACATGCAACACGGCAACCGAGGAACACGCAACATGGCGACCGAGGAACACGCAACACGGCGACCGAGGAACACGCAACATGGCGACCGAGGAACATGCAACACGGCGGCTGAGGAACTCGCAACATGGCGACCGAGGAACACGCAACACGGCGACTGAGGAACACGCAACACGGCGACCGAGGAACACGCTCCGTGAGATCGAGGAACACGCAATGCGGTGCCCGAGGACCATGCAACGTGACAACCTAGGAACATGCAACACATCAATCAAAGAACACGTAACACATGTTCTACATGTTACGTAGCAGCACGGTAGCACAGTGGGTTAGCGCTGCTGCTTCACAGCTCCAGGGACCTGGGTTCGATTCCCAGCTCGGGTCACTGTCTGTGTGGAGTTTGCACATTCTCCCCGTGTCTGCGTGGGTTTCCTCCGGGTGCCCCGGTTTCCTCCCACAGTCCAAAGATGTGCGGGTTAGGCTGATTGGCCGTTGCTAAAATTACCCCTTAGTGTCCTGAGATGTGTAGGTTAGAGGGATTAGTGGGTAAATGTTTCGGGATATGGAGGGTAGGGCCTGGGTGGGGTCGGTGCAGGCTCAATGGGCCGAATGGCCTCTTTCTGCATTGTAGGGTTTCTATGATTCTATGTCAACTGAGGAACACAAAATGAATCAACTGAGGAACACACAACACATCAACAGAAGAACATGCAACATGTCATCCAATTAACATGCAATGCATCAACTGAGGAACACACATGTAAACCAAAGAACACGCCATACAGCAAGTGAGGAACACACAATGCGTCAATCAAAGAACTTGCAATGCGCCAACAGACAAACATGCAAAGGTTCAACTAAAGAACATGCAACACATCAACCGAAGAACACACATGTCAACTGAGGAACACGCAATGCGTTAACTGCCCAGAGACACCAAATTCTGGGTTAAACAGGAGGATTGGGGGTGTGGTCTAACGCGAGGGAGAATGTGAGGGGTCGGGGGTCAGGGAGAGGGCTGTGGGGGGAGGGGAAGGTGGAGTAGGGTCAGTGGACAATTAGGAAGGTAAATGCAATGTTAGCATTCACGTCGAGAGGGCTAGAATACAAGAGCAGGAATGGACTTCTGAGGCTGTATCAGGCTCTGGGTCAGACCTCATTTGGAGAATTGTGAGCAGTTTTGGGTCCCGTATCTAAGGAAGGATGTGCCGGCCTTGGAAAGGATCCAGAGGAGGTTCACAGGAATGATCCCTGGAATGAAGAGCTTGTCGGATGAGGAACGGGTTGAGGACTCTGGGTCTGTACTCGATGGAGTTTAGAAGGATGAGGGGGGGATCTTATTGAAACTTACAGGATACTGCGAGGATAGAGTGGACGTGGAGAGGGTGTTTCCAGTAATAGGGCAGCACGGTAGCACAGTGGGTTAGCACTGCTGTTTCACAGCTCCAGGGTCCTGGGTTCGATTCCCGGCTCGGGTCACTGTCTGTGTGGAGTTTGTACATTCTCCCCGTGTCTGTGTGGGTTTACTCCAGGTGCTCCTGTTTATCCCACAGTCCAAAGATGTGCAGGTTAGGTTGATTGGCGGTGTTAACAAATCGACCTTTGTGTCCAGGGATGTGTAGGTTAGAGGGATTAGTGGGTATAATATGTAGGGATATGGGGGTAGGCCCTGGGTGGGATTGTGTTCAGTGCACTCTCTCTACACTGTAGGGTTCTATGATTCTCCGATAGGAGAAACTAGAACCAGAGAGGGCACAACCTCATGGTAAAGGGACGATCCTTTAAAACAGAGATGAGGAGGAATTTCTTCAGCCAGAGAGTGGGAAATGTGGGGAACTCTTTGCCACAGAGGAGGCCGGGTCACTGAGTGTCTTTAAGACAGAGATAGATCGGTTCCTGATTAATAAGGGGATCAGGGGGTTATGGGGAAAAGGCAGGAGAATGGGGGATGGGAAAATATCAGCCATGATTGAATGGGGGAGCAGAGTCGATGGGCCGAGTGGCCTCGTTCTGCTCCCGTATCATGTGGTCTAAATACTCTCCACATCTGTTTATCCATTTACAGAGGATATTCTTCCACATTATATTCCATCTGTCATGTTCTTGCCCACTCACTAACTCTGTCTCAGCCTACAGGCGGACAAAGTGGCACAGCCCCAGGGACCCAGGTTCGATTCTGGCCTTGGGTCATCGTCTGTGTGGAGACTACACATTCTCCCCATGTCTGCGTGGGTTTCCTCCAGGTGCTCCGGTTTCTGCCCACAGTCCAAAGATGTGTAGGTTAGGGTGGATTGGCCGTGCTAAATTGTCCCTTAGTGTCCAAAGATGTGTAGGTTAGGGTGGATTGGCCATGCTAAATTGTCCCTTAGTTCCAAAGATGTGTAGGTTAGGGTGGATTGGCCATGCTAAATTGTCCCTTAGTTCCAAAGATGTGTAGGTTAGGGTGGATTGGCCGTGCTAAATTGTCCCTTAGTTCCAAAGATGTGTAGGTTAGGGTGGATTGGCCGTGCTAAATTGTCCCCTAGTGTCCAAAGATGTGTAGGTTAGGGTGGATTGGCCGTGCTAAATTGTCCCTTAGTGTCCAAAGATGTGTAGGTTAGGGTGGATTGGCCATGCTAAATTGTCCCTTAGTTCCAAAGATGTGTAGGTTAGGGTGGATTGGCCGTGCTAAATTGTCCCTTAGTGTCCAAAGATGTGTAGGTTAGGGTGGATTGGCCGTGCTAAATTGTCCCTTAGTTCCAAAGATGTGTAGGTTAGGGTGGATTGGCCATGCTAAATTGTCCCTTAGTTCCAAAGATGTGTAGGTTAGGGTGGATTGGCCGTGCTAGATTGTCCCTTAGTTCCAAAGATGTGTAGGTTAGGGTGGATTGGCCGTGCTAAATTGTCCCTTAGTTCCAAAGATGTGTAGGTTAGGGTGGATTGGCCGTGCTAAATTGTCCCCTAGTGTCCAAAGATGTGTAGGTTAGGGTGGATTGGCCGTGCTAAATTGTCCCTTAGTGTCCAAAGATGTGTAGGTTAGGGTGGATTGGCCGTGCTAAATTGTCCCTTAGTGTCCAAAGATG
>NW_027650698.1:40000-50203 GCF_965287045.1 Carcharhinus amblyrhynchos
CGCTGTGAGACAGCAGTGTTAACTCACTGTGTCACCGTGCCCCTCGGGAATCGAACCCGGGTCCCTGGCGCTGTGAGACAGCAGTGCTAACCCACTGTGTCACTGTGCCCCCGGGAATCGAACCCGGGTCCCTGGCGCTGTGAGACAGCAGTGCTAACCCACTGTGTCACCGTGCCCCCCGGGAATCGAACCCGGGTCCCTGGCGCTGTGAGACAGCAGTGCTAACCCACTGTGTCACCGTGCCCCCGGGAATCGAACCCGGGTCCCTGGCGCTGTGAGACAGCAGTGCTAACCCACTGTGTCACCGTGCCCCCGGGAATCGAACCCGGGTCCCTGGCACTGTGAGGCAGCAGTGCTAACCCACTGTGTCACCGTGCTCCTGGGAATCGAACCCGGGTCCCTGGCGCTGTGAGACAGCAGCGCTAACCCACTGTGTCACCGTGCCCCCCCCCGGGAATCGAACCCGGGTCCCTGGCGCTGTGAGACAGCAGTGCTAACCCACTGTATCACCGTGCTCCTGGGAATCGAACCCAGGTCCCTGGCGCTGTGAGACAGCAGCGCTAACCCACTGTGTCACCGTGCCCCCCCAGGAATCGAACCCGGGTCCCTGGCGCTGTGAGACAGCAGTGTTAACCCACTGTGTCACCGTGCCCCTCGGGAATCGAACCCGGGTCCCTGGCGCTGTGAGACAGCAGTGCTAACCCACTGTGTCACTGTGCCCCCGGGAATCGAACCCGGGTCCCTGGCGCTGTGAGACAGCAGTGCTAACCCACTGTGTCACCGTGCCCCCCGGGAATCGAACCCGGGTCCCTGGCGCTGTGAGACAGCAGTGCTAACCCACTGTGTCACCGTGCCCCCGGGAATCGAACCCGGGTCCCTGGCGCTGTGAGACAGCAGTGCTAACCCACTGTGTCACCGTGCTCCTGGTAATCGAACCCGGGTCCCTGGCGCTGTGAGACAGCAGTGTTAACCCACTGTGTCACCGTGCCCCTGGGAATCGAGCCCCGGGTCCCTGGCGCTGTGAGGCAGCAGCGCTAACCCACTGTGTCACCGTGCCCCCGGGAATCGAACCCGGGTCCCTGGCACTGTGAGGCAGCAGTGCTAACCCACTGTGTCACCGTGCTCCTGGGAATCGAACCCGGGTCCCTGGCACTGTGAGGCAGCAGTGCTAACCCACTGTATCACCGTGCTCCTGGGAATCGAACCCAGGTCCCTGGCGCTGTGAGACAGCAGCGCTAACCCACTGTGTCACCGTGCCCCCCCAGGAATCGAACCCGGGTCCCTGGCGCTGTGAGACAGCAGTGCTAACCCACTGTGTCACTGTGTCCCCGGGAATCGAACCCGGGTCCCTGACGCTGTGAGACAGCAGCGCTAACCCACTGTGTCACCATGCCCCCGGGGAATCGAACCCGGGTCCCTGGCGCTGTGAGACAGCAGTGCTAACCCACTGTGTCACCGTGCCCCCGGGAATCGAACCCGGGTCCCTGGCGCTGTGAGACAGCAGTGCTAACCCACTGTGTCACCGTGCCCCCGGGAATCGAACCCGGGTCCCTGGCGCTGTGAGACAGCAGTGCTAACCCACTGTGTCACCGTGCCCCCCAGGAATCGAACCCGGGTCCCTGGCGCTGTGAGACAGCAGTGCTAACCCACTGTGTCACCGTGCCCCCGGGAATCGAACCCGGGTCCCTGGCGCTGTGAGACAGCAGTGCTAACCCACTGTGTCACTGTGCCCCCGGGAATCGAACCCAGGTCCCTGGCGCTGTGAGACAGCAGTGCTAACCCACTGTGTCACCGTGCCCCCCCGGGAATCGAACCCGGGTCCCTGGCGCTGTGAGGCAGCAGTGTTAACCCACTGTGTCACCGTGCCCCCGGGAATCGAACCCGGGTCCCTGGCGCTGTGAGACAGCAGTGCTAACCCACTGTGTCACCGTGCCCCCCCGGGAATCGAACCCGGGTCCCTGGCGCTGTGAGACAGCAGTGCTAACCCACTGTGTCACTGTGCCCCCGGGAATCGAACCCGGGTCCCTGGCGCTGTGAGACAGCAGTGTTAACCCACTGTGTCACCGTGCCCCCCGGGAATCGAACCCGGGTCCCTGGCGCTGTGAGACAGCAGTGTTAACCCACTGTGTCACCGTGCCCCCGGGAATCGAACCCGGGTCCCTGGCGCTGTGAGACAGCAGTGTTAACCCACTGTGTCACCGTGTCCCCGGGAATCGAACCCGGGTCCCTGGCGCTGTGAGACAGCAGTGTTAACCCACTGTGTCACCGTGCCCCCGGGAATCGAACCCGGGTCCCTGGCGCTGTGAGACAGCAGTGCTAACCCACTGTGTCACCGTGTCCCCGGGAATCGAACCCGGGTCCCTGGCGCTGTGAGACAGCAGTGTTAACCCACTGTGTCACCGTGCCCCCGGGGAATCGAACCCGGGTCCCTGGCGCTGTGAGACAGCAGTGTTAACCCACTGTGTCACCGTGCCCCCCGGGAATCGAACCCGTGTCCCTGGCGCTGTGAGGCAGCAGTGCTAACCCACTGTGTCACCGTGCCCCCCGGGAATCGAACCCGTGTCCCTGGCGCTGTGAGACAGCAGTGTTAACCCACTGTGTCACCGTGCCCCCCCGGGAATCGAACCCGGGTCCCTGGCGCTGTGAGACAGCAGTGTTAACCCACTGTGTCACCGTGCCCCCCCGGGGAATCGAACCCGGGTCCCTGGCGCTGTGAGACAGCAGTGCTAACCCACTGTGTCACCGTGCCCTCAGGAATCGAACCCGGGTCCCTGGCGCTGTGAGACAGCAGTGCTAACCCACTGTGTCACCTTGATGAGAGAGCGAAACAGAGGGATATTGTCACTGAGGTTTACAGCACAGAAACAGACCCTTCATCCTTTTTTTAAACCCCTAAGCTAATCCCAATTGCCCACATTTGCCCCATATCCCTCTATACCCATCGTACCCATGTAACTGTCTAAATGCTTTTTAAAAGATAAAATTGTCCCCGCCTCTACTACTGCCTCTGGCAGCTCGTTCCAGACACTCACCACCCTCTGGGTGAAAAAATTGCCCCTCTGGACCCTTTTGTATCTCTCCCCTCTCACCTTAAACCTCTGCCCTCTAGTTTTAGAATCCCCTACCTTTGGGAAAAGATATTGACTATCTAGCTGATCTGTGCCCCTCATTATTTTATAGACCTCTAGAACAGATAGATAGAGACAGAAAGTGAGAGATAGTGTCTGCGTGGGTCTCTTCCGGAGCTCTGGTTTCCTCCCACAATCCCGAAGATATACAGCTTAGGGGGATCATCCGTGCTAAATTGCCTCTTAGTGTCCAAAGAGAGAGGGAGACAGAGAGAGAGAGAGAGAGAGAGAGAGACAGAGAGAGAGAGAGAGACAGAGAGGAGAGAGAGAGAGACAGAGAGAGAGACAGAGAGAGAGAGACAGAGAGAGAGAGAGAGAGAGAGAGAGCGACAGAGGAGAGAGAGACAGAGACAGAGAGGAGAGAGAGATGGAGAGAGAGAGATAGAGAGAGAGACAGACAGACAGAGAGAGACAGAGACAGAGAGAGAGACAGAGGGAAGTTTACAGGGAGACAGTCTGGGTGAGTGAAAGGGGTTGACAGGGGGCTGATGGAGAAATAGGGGTGAGTATTTATTGCTACTTACAGAAGTAAAACAAGCTCAGAATCAGGAGTCTGAAGTTCTCCATTCTCCCTCCTTTTCTCTCCGTCTCTCTCTCCCTCCTTTTCTCTCCGTCTCTCTCTTTCCTTTTCTCTCCGTCTCTCTCTCCTTTTCTCTCCGTCTCTCTCTCCCTCCTTTTCTCTCCGTCTCTCTCTCTCTCCTTTTCTCTCCGTCTCTCTCTCTCCGTCTCTCTCTGTCTGTCTCAGACTCCCAGCTGTGACTGAGCAAACTCCACTCTGTCTGATTTGGAATGAATGCAGTTGATTGTAATCTCTGCCTCCTCCCTCACTCACATCCAGCTCCACACACTGACTGCATCCCATCCTGTCCAGTATTTACAACTGTATCACTGTGTCTGTCCCCCCGTGTCTGTCTCCCCGTGTCTGTCTCCCTGCATCTGTCTCCCCCGGCCCGCCTCCCCCGGCCCCTCTCCCCAACCCCTCTCTCCCTGCCCCTCTCCCTCTGCCCCTCTCCCTCTGCCTCTCTCCCCAGGCCCATCTCCCCATGCCCATCTCCCCTGCCTATCTCCCCCTGCCCTTCTCCCACTGCCCCTCTTCTCCAGCCCGTCTCCCCAACCATCAGACTGGGAGCACTGTGCACAGTTCCAGTCTCCCTATCCCTCGGTTAGACCCACACTGGGAGCACCGTGCACAGTTCCAGTCTCCGTATCCCTCGGTTAGACCCACACTGGGAGCACCGTGCACAGTTCCGGTCTCCCTATCCCTCGGTTAGACCCACACTGGGAGCACCGTGCACAGTTCCAGTCTCCGTATCCCTCGGTTAGACCCACACTGGGAGCACCGTGCACAGTTCCAGTCTCCCTATCCCTCAGTTAGACACACACTGGGAGCACCGTGCACAGTTCCAGTCTCCGTATCCCTCGGTTAGACCCACACTGGGAGCACCGTGCACAGTTCCAGTCTCCGTATCCCTCGGTTAGACCCACACTGGGAGCACCGTGCACAGTTCCAGTCTCCGTATCCCTCGGTTAGACCCACACTGGGAGCACCGTGCACAGTTCCAGTCTCCGTATCCCTCGGTTAGACCCACACTGGGAGCACCGTGCACAGTTCCAGTCTCCCTATCCCTCAGTTAGACACACACTGGGAGCACCGTGCACAGTTCCAGTCTCCGTATCCCTCGGTTAGACCCACACTGGGAGCACCGTGCACAGTTCCAGTCTCCGTATCCCTCGGTTAGACCCACACTGGGAGCACCGTGCACAGTTCCAGTCTCCGTATCCCTCGGTTAGACACACACTGGGAGCACCGTGCACAGTTCCAGTCTCCGTATCCCTCGGTTAGACCCACACTGGGAGCACCGTGCACAGTTCCAGTCTCCGTATCCCTCAGTTAGACACACACTGGGAGCACCGTGCACAGTTCCAGTCTCCGTATCCCTCGGTTAGACCCACACTGGGAGCACCGTGCACAGTTCCAGTCTCCCTATCCCTCAGTTAGACACACACTGGGAGCACCGTGCACAGTTCCAGTCTCCCTATCCCTCGGTCAGACCCACACTGGGAGCACCGTGCACAGTTCCAGTCTCCGTATCCCTGGGTTAGACCCACACTGGGAGCACCGTGCACAGTTCCAGTCTCCATATCCCTGGGTTAGACCCACACTGGGAGCACCGTGCACATATCGGAATGTGGACTTGCTCCCACAGGGAATGGCGAGAATGTGGGGCTTGATCCCACAGGGGAGTGGGGAGAATGTGGGACTCATTCCCACGGGGAGTGGGTGCGGTGAATTTTATGGATGTGTTTAAGGAGAGTTGGATAAATGTGCAAGGAGAGAGGTTGACAAGGACGGGAGTTCAGGGGAGATGGTGAAGGAGTGGGATGAGGGGCCAGTATTGTACAGAAGGCTGAATGGTCTTTACGTTTATTGGCAGTGAGTTGATGTGATTGTTGTCAGACAGGAAGTGGATGGTGACAGGAATGTAGGAATACATTTGACCTCCTGTCTGGGATCCCACCAAACACATTACTATCCAAACCAATATCAGCTTAGGCAAGACACAGTGACTCAGAGTCAGGCTCCGAATCACTCTCAGCAAGGACAGATCCTGTCATCAACAAATCCAAGATACAAAATACAATTGTTTCTGCACTGTTTACACAAACTTTCTCTCAAACTTAACCACATTGTCAGCCCAGGGTTAGAGAGAGAGAGGGGAAATCAGCCAGGGTTCCTGCTCCTGATCACTGTCCAGTGATCCCTGGGTTAGAGAGAGAGAGGGGAAATCAGCCAGGGTTCCTGCTCCTGATCACTGTCCAGTGATCCCTGGGTTAGAGAGAGAGAGAGGGGGGAAATCAGCCAGGGTTCCTGCTCCTGATCACTGTCCAGTGATCCCTGGGTTAGAGAGAGAGAGAGGGGAAATCAGCCAGGGTTCCTGCTCCTGATCACTGTCCAGTGATCCCTGGGTTAGAGAGAGAGAGAGGGGAAATCAGCCAGGGTTCCTGCTCCTGATCACTGTCCAGTGATCCCTGGGTTAGAGAGAGAGGAAATCAGCCAGGGTTCCTGCTCCTGATCACTGTCCAGTGATCCCTGGGTTAGAGAGGGGGGAAATCAGCCAGGGTTCCTGCTCCTGATCACTGTCCAGTGATCCCTGGGTTAGAGAGAGAGAGAGGGGGGAAATCAGCCAGGGTTCCTGCTCCTGATCACTGTCCAGTGATCCCTGGGTTAGAGAGAGAGGTGTGTGGGAGATCAGGGAGATGCATCCAGCTGCAGCTGCTAGCAAAGTGTGTTCGGGAACTGGAGAAGGAGTTTGATGACCTCTGTCTAATTTGGGAGAATGAGAAGTTTATAGACAGGAGCTTTAGGGAGGTCGTTACACCTCAGCAGCAGAGCACAGGAAATTGGGTTACTGTAAGGAGAGGGAATGGAAATGTGAAAGGACAGGCAGAGCAGGGTTCCCCTGTGACCATTCCCCTCCACAACAGGAATTAAATGGATACTGTTGTGGGGGATGCTTTACCTGGGACAAGCCGGAACTCTGATACTGAGTCTGGTTCTGCAGTGTAAAAGGGTGGGAGGGAGGGGAGGAGAGCGGTAGTGATGGGGGACTCGATGGTCAGAGGTACAGACAGGAGGTTCTGTGGTCGGGACAGAGACTCCCGCGTGGTTTGTTGCCTCTCGGGGGCCACAGTCAGGGATGTCTCTGATCGCGTGCACAGTGTTCTAAAGTGGGAAGGTGATCAGCCAGATGTCTGGTACACATCGGTACCAATGACGTAGGTGAGAAGAGTGAGGAGGTCCTAAAGAGAGAGTATAGAGAGCTTGGAAGGAAGTTCAAAATCAGGACCCCGAGGGTAGTAATATCAGGATTGCTGCCTGTACCACGTGCCAGTGAGGGTAAGAGTAGGATGCTTGGGTGGATGAACATGTGGCTGAGGAACTGGTGTAGGGGGCAGGGTTTCCGATTCTTGGATCATTGGGACCTCTTCTGGGGCAGGTGGGACCTGTACAAGAGAGACGGGTTAGACCTAAACTACAAGGGGACCAGTATACTCACAGGAGGTTTGCTAGTGTTATTGGGGAGGGTTTAATCTAGATTTTCAAGGGGATGGGAACCAGAGTGCCAGAGCAGATAGTGGAGCGAAGGTAAAAAGACAGGTTAGTTCAAGCAAAATCACAAATGGAAGGGTTGAGTGTGGTGGAAATAATCTTTTGAGGTGTGTCTGTTTCAATGCCAGGAGTATTGTGGGGAAGGCAGATGAGCTGAAGGCATGGATTGACAGGTGGAAATATGACATTATAGCCATTAGTGAAACTTGGCTACAGGAGGGGCAGGACTGGCAGCTCAATGTTCCAGGGTTCCAATGTTTCAGGCATGATAGAGGCAGAGGGATAAAAGTTGGGGGGGTGGTATTGTTGGTCAGGGAAAATGTTACAGCGGTACTCAGGCAGGATAGATTAGGGAGCTTGTCTACAGAGGCCCTGTGGGTGGAGCTGAGAAACAGGAAAGGTATGACCACATTAATGGGGTTGTATTATAGACCACCCAATAGTCAGAGAGAATTGGAGGAGCAAATCTGCAGAGAGATAGCTGACAACTGCAAGAAATAGAAAGTTGTGATAATAAGGGATTTTAATTTTCCACATATAGCTTGGGACTCGCAAACTGTTAAAGGTTTAGACAGGGTAGAGTTTGTAAAATGTGTTCAGGAGAATTTTCTACATCAGTATATAGAGGTGCCAACTAGAGAGGATGGATACTGGATCTCCTATTGGGAAATGAGTTGGGGCAGGTGATGGATGTGAGTGTGAGGGAACACTTTGGATCCAGTGATCATAATGCCATTAGTTTCAACCTGATCATGGATAAGGATAGATCTGGTCCTCGGGTTAAAGTTCTGAACTGGAAAAAGACCAAATTTGATGAAATGAGAAGGGATCTGGGAAGTGTGGATTGGCACAGGCTGTTCTCTGGTAAGGATGTAAATGGAAAGTGGGAGGCCTTCAGAGGAGAAATTTTGAGAGTGCAGAGTTTGTATGTTCCTGTCAGGATTAAAGGCAAAGTAAATAGGAATAAGGAACCTTGGTTCTCGAGGGAGGTGCCAGATGATTGGAGGGTGGCTCATGTTGTTCTGCTGTTTAAAAAAGGTTCCAAAAGAAAGCCGGGGAATTAGAGGCCAGTAAGTTTGACGTCGGTGGTGGGCAAGTTATTGGAAGGTGTGATAAGGGATAGGACCTACAAATATTTGGATAGACAGGGACTTACTGGGGAGAGTCAACATGGCTTTGAGCGCCGTAGGTCATGTTTAACCAATCTGTTAGAGTTTTTCGAGGAGGTTACCAGGAAAGTGGATGAAGGGAAGGCGGTGGATGTTGTCTACCTGGATTTCAGCAAGGCCTTTGATAACATCCCACATGGGAGGTTAGTTAGGAAGGTTCAGTCGCTAGGTATACATGGGGAGGTAGTAAATTGGATTAGACACTGGCTCAATGGAAGAAGTAAAAAGTCTGACAACACCAGGTTTTAGTCCAACCTATTTATTTGATAATATTATCAAATAAATAGGTTGGACTAAAACCTGGTGTTGTCAGACTTTTTACTGTGTTTACGCCAGTCCAACGCCGGCATTCCCACATCAATGGAAGAAGCCAGAGAGTGGTTGTGGAGGATTGCTTCTCTGAGTGGAGGCCTGTGACGAGTGGAGTGCCGCAGGGATCGGTGTTGGGTCCATTTGTTGTTTGTCATCAATATCAATGATCTGGATGATAATGTGGTAAATTGGATCAGCAAATTTGCTGATGATACAAAGACTGGAGGTGTAGTGGACAGTGAGGAAGGTTTTCAAAGCTTGCAGAGGGATTTGGACCAACTAGAAAAATGGGCTGAGAAATGGCAAATGGAATTTAATGCAGACAAGTGTGAGGTATTGCACTTTGGAAGGACAAACCAAAGTAGAACGTACAGGGTAAATGGTAGGACTCTGAAGAGTGCAGTAGAACAGAGGGATCTGGGAATACAGGTACAGAATTCCCTAAAAGTGGCGTCACAGGTGGATAGGGTGGTAAAGAGTGCTTTTAGTACATTGGCCTTTATAAATCGGAGTATTGAGTATAAAAGTTGGAGTTTTATGGTGAGGTTATATAAGGCATTAGTGAGGCTGAATTTAGAGTATTGTGTACAGTTTTGGTCACCTAGTTACAGGAAGGATGTAAATAAGGTTGAAAGAGTGCAGAGAAGGTTCACAAGGATGTTGCTGGGACTTGAGAAGCTGAGTTACAGAGAGATTGAATAGGTTAGGACTTTATTCCCTGGAGAATGAGGGGAGATTTGATAGAGGTGTATAGGATTTTGATGGGTATAGATAGAGTGAATGCAAGCAGACTTTTTCCACTGAGGCTAGGGGAGAAAAAAAACCAGAGGACATGGGTTAAGGGTGAAAGGAGAAAAGTTTAAAGGGAATATTAGGGGGGAATTCTTCGCGCAGAGAGTGGTGGGAGTGTGGAATGAGCTGCCGGATAAAGTGGTAAATGCGGGGTCACTTTTAACATTTAAGAAAAACTTGGATGGGTTCATGGATGAGAGGGGTGTGGAGGGATATGGTCCAAGGGCAGGTCAGTGCAACTTGGCAGAAGAATGGTTCGGCACAGACAAGAAGGACCTCTTTCTGAGCTGTAATGTTCGATGGTTCTATGGTTTTCTATAAGAAAGAGAGAGAGAGAGCCCGGGTGTGAAGGAACACTCCTTTAATAGTGATTTCAGTGTGTGTGTGTGTGAGCCCGGGTGTGAAGGAACACTCCTTTAATAGTGATTTCAGTGTGTGTGTGTGTGAGCCCGGGTGTGAAGGAACACTCCTTTAATAGTGATTTCAGTGTGTGTGTGTGTGAGCCCGGGTGTGAAGGAACACTCCTTTAATAGTGATTTCAGTGTGTGTGTGTGTGAGCCCGGGTGTGAAGGAACACTCCTTTAATAGTGATTTCAGTGTGTGTGTGTGTGAGCCCGGGTGTGAAGGAACACTCCTTTAATAGTGATTTCAGTGTGTGTGTGTGTGAGCCCGGGTGTGAAGGAACACTCCT
>NW_027650699.1:0-32500 GCF_965287045.1 Carcharhinus amblyrhynchos
AATCCTCTCACTGTGAAGGTTAAGTAGGGATGGACAATGAACGCTGACCAGTCAGCGATGCCTGTGTCACAGGAATGAATAATCTCAGTGACTGAGGCACAAGAACTCCACAGTCTCACTAACTATCCGCCTCTCTCAAGTTACACCCCTTCAAATAACATCAGTTGGAATCCCGGATCTCTGCCCACCGAATAGGGGGAACTACCTCAGAGTGCTGACTACACCCTACCACCCAAATCTCCCCACTGCCAACCAAATCTAATACACCCCGTGGGAGCGAGTCCCACATTCTCCCCCACTCCCCCCGTGGGAGTGAGTCCCACATTCTCCCCCACTCCCCGTGGGAGCGAGTCCCACATTCTCCCCCACTCCCCGTGGGAGTGAGTCCACATTCTCCCCACTCCCCCCATGGGAGCGAGTCCCACATTCTCCCCCACTCCCCCCCGTGGGAGCGAGTCCCACATTCTCCCCCACTACCCCTGTGGGAGCGAGTCCCACATTCTCCCCACTCCCCCCGTGGGAGTGAGTCCCACATTCTCCCCCCACTCCCCCCGTGGGAGCGAGTCCCACATTCTCCCCCACTCCCCCCGTGGGAGCGAGTCCCACATTCTCCCCACTCCCCCCGTGGGAGCGAGTCCCACATTCTCCCCCACTCCCCCCGTGGGAGCGAGTCCCACATTCTCCCCCACTCCCCCCGTGGGAGCGAGTCCCACATTCTCCCCCACTCCCCCCGTGGGAGCGAGTCCCACATTCTCCCCACTCCCCCCGTGGGAGTGAGTCCCACATTCTCCCCCACTCCCCCCGTGGGAGCGAGTCCCACATTCTCCCCCACTCCCCCCGTGGGAGCGAGTCCCACATTCTCCCCCACTCCCCCGTGGGAGTGAGTCCCACATTCTCCCCCACTCCCCCCGTGGAGGCGAGTCCCACATTCTCCCCCACTCCCCCCGTGGGAGCGAGGTCCCACATTCTCCCCCACTCCCCCGTGGGAGCGAGTCCCACATTCTCCCCCACTCCCCCCGTGGGAGCGAGTCCCACATTCTCCCCCACTCCCCCCGTGGGAGCGAGTCCCACATTCTCCCCCACTCCCCCGCCGTGGGAGCGAGTCCCACATTCTCCCCCACTCCCCCGCCGTGGGAGCGAGTCCCACATTCTCCCCCACTCCCCCCCCGTGGGAGCGAGTCCCACATTCTCCCCCACTCCCCCGTGGAACGAGTCCCACATTCTCCCCCACTCCCCCCGTGGGAGCGAGTCCCACATTCTCCCCCACTCCCCCCGTGGGAGCGAGTCCCACATTCTCCCCCACTCCCTGGGTGGGGATCTGAATTCCCAGTGGATCTGTTGGATATCGATGACCCCCTCGTCCTGGTCCTGAATACTGCTACCCCCCCTGTCCCCCCCCCCCCACACCGTTGTGAAACGTGGGGGTCTGGATTGGCCCCCACCCCACCCCGGGCTTTACGTGTTTTGGAGAAATGCAGGCCAGCCTGTTTGCTCTTTCCTGTTGAGTTATTTTGGCTGGCGACCTTGTGAACCTTCCCCCAGTGCCTTCACATCCTTCCTCCAACACACTAACCAGAACCTCTCTCTCTCACACACACACACACACACACACACACACACAGCGCTGCTGCTGTGGTCTAACCTACGTCAGTCGGACACAGCTTCCTGGGGAACTGGCTCCCCTGCCCACGGCTGCTCCGAGGCACAGACGGCATCATTACTCTCCACTGGCGTGCCCCCAGCACCGAGGGCCACTGCCCCCGGCACCGAGGGCCACTGCCCCCGGCACCGAGGGCCGCACGCTGACCATTTCACACTTGGTTATCCTGTGTGGTCAGCCCCAGCGCTGGTGCAGAGCGGAACAGACGAACGGGCAGGAGGGAGGCAGCAAGGTTGTCCGGGGGGGGGGGGCGCGGAGGGATTGGCAAAGAGTAACATGATTTGTACATTCTGGTGAAGGTCCCCTCCCCTCCCAGGATAGAGAGAAAGGTCCTAAAATCCCAGAGGATCTGGGATTTAAGACAGGGATATAAATCTATATCTCGCATTAAGTTGATCTTTCTCTACACCCTCGCTGTGACTGTAACACTACATTCTGCACTCTCTCCTTTCCTTCTCCATGAATGGTATCCTTTGTCTGTATAGCGCACAGGAAACAATACTTTTCACTGGATCCCAATACACGTGACGATAATAAATCAACTCAAATTTAAAAATCAACATGCAATAGAGATCAGGGATGGAGAAAGAGAGAGAGAGAGAGGATAGAGAGAGAGAGAATAGAGGGGGCATGGGAGAGAGGACAGAGGGTGGAGAGAAAGAAGATAGAGAGGGAGGAGAGAGAGGATGGAGAGAAAGAGAATGGAGAGGGTGGAGACAGAGAGAGAGAGAGAGAAAAAGAGGACAGAGAGGAGAGAGAGATGGAGAGAAAGTTCAGAGCAAGAGAGGGTGGTGACAAAGAGAGGTCAGAGAGAGAGAGAGGGACAGAGAGAGAGGGACAGAGAGAGAGGGGCAGAGAGAGTGGGACAGAGAGGGGGGGAACAGAGGGGGGAACAGAGGGGGGGAACAGAGGCGGGGAACAGAGGCGGGGAACAGAGGGGGGGGGAATAGAGAGGGGGGGGACAGAGAGGGGGGGGACGGGGGGGACAAAGAGGGGGGGACAGAGAGGGGGGGACAGAGAGGTGGGTGACAGAGAGGGGGGGACGGGGGGGAACAGAGGGGGGGGAATAGAGAGGGGGGGGACAGAGAGGGGGGGGACGGGGGGGGACAAAGAGGGGGGGACAGAGAGGGGGGACAGAGAGGTGGGTGACAGAGAGGGGGGACGGGGGGGACAGAGAGGGGGGGACAGAGAGAGTGAGAGGGACACAGAGAGAGAGAGAGAGAGAGACAGAGAGAGAGAGGGACAGAGAGAGAGAGAGAGACAGAGAGAGGGACAGAGAGAGAGGGGGACAGAGAGAGGGGGGGACAGAGAGAGAGAGGGGGACAGAGAGAGAGAGGGGGACAGAGGAGAGAGAGGGACAGAGAGAGACAGAGGGACAGAGAGAGACAGAGGGACAGAGAGAGAGACAGAGGGACAGAGAGAGAGACAGAGGGACAGAGAGGGAGGGACAGAGGGACAGAGAGGGAGGGACAGAGAGACAGAGAGGGAGGGACAGAGAGAGAGAGAGAGGGACAGAGAGAGAGAGAGAGGGACAGAGAGAGAGAGAGAGGGAGAGAGAGAGAGAGGGACAGAGAGAGAGAGAGAGGGACAGAGAGAGAGAGAGAGGGACAGAGAGAGAGAGAGAGAGGGACAGAGAGAGAGACGGAGGGACAGAGAGAGAGACAGAGGGACAGAGAGGGACAGAGGGACAGAGAGGAGGGACAGAGGACAGAGAGGGAGGGACAGAGAGACAGAGAGGGAGGGACAGAGAGAGAGAGAGGAGGACAGAGAGAGAGAGAGAGGGACAGAGAGAGAGAGAGAGGGAGAGAGAGAGAGAGGGACAGAGAGAGAGAGAGAGGGACAGAGAGAGAGAGAGAGGGACAGAGAGAGAGAGAGAGAGACAGAGAGAGAGAGAGAGGGACAGAGAGAGAGAGAGGGACAGAGAGAGAGAGAGAGAGGGACAGAGAGAGAGAGAGAGGGACAGAGAGAGAGAGAGAGGGACAGAGAGAGAGAGAGAGGGACAGAGAGAGAGAGAGAGGGACAGAGAGAGAGACAGAGGGACAGAGAGGGAGGGACAGAGGACAGAGAGGGAGGGACAGAGAGACAGAGAGGGAGGGACAGAGAGAGAGAGAGGGACAGAGAGAGAGAGAGAGGGAGAGAGAGAGAGAGGGACAGAGAGAGAGAGAGGGACAGAGAGAGAGAGAGAGGGACAGAGAGAGAGAGAGAGAGGGACAGAGAGAGAGAGAGAGGGACAGAGAGAGAGAGAGAGGGACAGAGAGAGAGAGAGAGAGGGACAGAGAGAGAGAGAGAGAGGGACAGAGAGAGAGAGAGAGAGGGACAGAGAGAGAGAGAGAGGGACAGAGAGAGAGAGAGGGAGAGAGAGAGAGAGGGACAGAGAGAGAGGGACAGAGAGAGAGAGAGGGACAGAGAGAGAGAGAGAGGGACAGAGAGAGAGAGAGAGAGGGACAGAGAGAGAGAGAGAGGGACAGAGAGAGAGAGAGAGGAGAGGACAGAGAGAGAGAGAGAGAGGACAGAGAGAGAGAGAGAGGGACAGAGAGAGAGAGAGAGAGAGGGACAGAGAGAGGAGAGAGAGGGACAGAGAGAGAGAGGGACAGAGAGAGAGAGAGAGAGGGACAGAGAGAGAGAGAGAGAGGGACAGAGAGAGAGAGAGAGGGACAGAGAGAGAGAGAGACAGAGAGAGAGAGAGAGAGGGACAGAGAGAGAGAGAGAGGGACAGAGAGAGAGAGAGAGAGGGACAGAGAGAGAGAGAGAGAGGGACAGAGAGAGAGAGGGACAGAGAGAGAGAGAGAGAGGGACAGAGAGAGAGAGAGAGGGGACAGAGAGAGAGAGAGAGAGACAGAGAGAGAGAGAGAGAGGGACAGAGAGAGAGGGGGACAGAGAGAGAGAGAGAGGGACAGAGAGAGAGAGAGAGAGGGACAGAGAGAGAGAGGGACAGAGAGAGAGAGAGAGAGGGACAGAGAGAGAGAGGGACAGAGAGAGAGAGAGAGAAGGACAGAGAGAGAGAGAGAGACAGAGAGAGAGAGAGAGAGACAGAGAGAGAGAGAGAGAGACAGAGAGAGAGAGAGAGGGACAGAGAGAGAGAGAGAGAGAGACAGAGAGAGAGAGAGAGGGACAGAGAGAGAGAGAGAGGGACAGAGAGAGAGAGAGAGGGACAGAGAGAGAGGGGGACAGAGAGAGAGAGAGAGAATGAATGATGATGGGGCGAACTCTCCACCTCGCTCTCTCTGCATTGTGAAGATTTTGTTTAAAACTGATGCTGATTTGATTGTGTGTCCCACAGTCTGTGACCCCGGCTCAGTGTCAATGACCCCCCCCCCACCACTCCCCGGGGAAGCTGTGCAAACATAAGGAGCTGCAGGAACCCAGGCGGGGGATGTACTCACAGGAGCCGGAGCTCACAATCCCTCTCCCCAAATCCCTCTGTCCAGAGAGTAAATAATACAAACCAAACAGCTCAGTCTGAAAGCTGTACACTGACCCTCTCCCCACACTGCACCATCCACCTCAACACCAGGGACACAATATCCACAAACTCCTCAAAAATCTCCCCAAAAACTGCACCTGTTTCAAGTTTATCACAAATAAGGGTAACATTAACACCGCAATGAAGTTACTGTGAAAATCCCTGAGTCACCACACTCCAGTACCTGTCCGGGTTACACTCAGAGAGAATTTAGCACCTAACCAGCATGTCTTTCAGACTGTGGGAGGAAACTGGAGCACCTGGTAGAAACCACACAGACACGGGGAGAACGTGCAAACTCCACACAGACAGTAACCCAAGCCAGGAATTGAACCCAGATCCCTGGCACTGTGAGGGAGCAGCGCTAACCCACTGTGTGAACCCGGGTCCCTGGGCGCTGTGAGACAGCAGTGCTAACCCACTGTGTGAACCCGGGTCCCTGGGCGCTGTGAGACAGCAGTGCTAACCCACTGTGTGAACCCGGGTCCCTGGGCTGTGAGGCAGCGGCTAACCCACTGTGTGAACCCAGGTCCCTGGACGCTGTGAGACAGCAGTGCTAACCCACTGTGTGAACCCGGGTCCCTGGGCGCTGTGAGACAGCAGTGCTAACCCACTGTGTGAACCCGGGTCCCTGGGCACTGTGAGACAGCAGTGCTAACCCACTGTGTGAACCCGGGTCCCTGGGCGCTGTGAGACAGCAGTGCTAACCCACTGTGTGAACCTGGGTCCCTGGGCGCTGTGAGGCAGCAGTGCTAACCCACTGTGTGAACCCGGGTCCCTGGGCGCTGTGAGACAGCAGCGCTAACCCACTGTGTGAACCCGGGTCCCTGGGCTCTGTGAGACAGCAGCGCTAACCCACTGTGTGAACCCGGGTCCCTGGGCTCTGTGAGACAGCAGCGCTAACCCACTGTGTGAACCCGGGTCCCTGGGCGCTGTGAGACAGCAGTGCTAACCCACTGTGTGAACCTGGGTCCCTGGGCGCTGTGAGGCAGCAGTGCTAACCCACTGTGTGAACCCGGGTCCCTGGGCACTGTGAGACAGCAGTGCTAACCCATTGTGTGAACCCCGGGTCCCTGGGCGCTGTGAGACAGCAGTGCTAACCCACTGTGTGAACCCAGGTCCCTGGGCGCTGTGAGACAGCAGTGCTAACCCACTGTGTGAACCCGGGTCCCTGGGCGCTGTGAGACAGCAGTGCTAACCCACTGTGTGAACCGGGTCCCTGGGCGCTGTGAGACAGCAGTGCTAACCACTGTGTGAACCCGGGTCCCTGGGCGCTGTGAGACAGCAGTGCTAACCCACTGTGTGAACCCGGGTCCCTGGGCGCTGTGAGACAGCAGTGCTAACCCACTGTGTGAACCCGGGTCCTGGGCGCTGTGAGACAGCAGCGCTAACCCTCTGTGTGAACCCGGGTCCCCTGGGCGCTGTGAGACAGCAGTGCTAACCCACTGTGTGAACCCGGGTCCCTGGGCGCTGTGAGACAGCAGTGCTAACCACTGTGTGAACCCGGGTCCCTGGGCGCTGTGAGACAGCAGTGCTAACCCACTGTGTGAACCTGGGTCCTTGGGCGCTGTGAGACAGCAGTGCTAACCCACTGTGTGAACCCGGGTCCCTGGGCGCTGTGAGACAGCAGCGCTAACCCACTGTGTGAACCCGGGTCCCTGGGCGCTGTGAGGCAGCAGTGCTAACCCACTGTGTGAACTCGGGTCCCTGGGCACTGTGAGACAGCAGCGCTAACCCACTGTGTGAACCCGGGTCCCTGGGCGCTGTGAGACAGCAGTGCTAACCCCACTGTGTGAACCCGGGTCCCTGGGCGCTGTGAGACAGCAGTGCTAACCCCCTGTGCCACTCCAAAGCCTCTCTGAGAGAGATTAATTCTCTACATCTCTGTTTTCCGAAACACTTATTGTTAAACTGTCCCCACTCCTCCCCCTCCCACATCCCGAATTCCAGTCTATCCCACAGCGGGGAGACCTTTCGAGAGACGGAGAGAGGGAAAGTTGGGACCACCGCTCCGAAAGTGGGCATGTAACGCTGGCCTCGAGATTGCGATTTTAAAAATAGCCAGTTCCTGCCATTACCAACACCATGTCCTGTTTCCCGCATTGCGCAAAGCTGTGTTTCCCTTCTGTGTACACAGGAAGGACCTACACCACACTGTCTAACACCATCACACTCTCATTTCCAGGTGAGTTCACAACTCCCAAATACATTCAGAGTGCTGTCCAGCTCGCCGTGACGATGGGAGACCTGCGCAAGGCGGGCATCAGCGGCGACACTCTTATCGCTGGTCCCCGCGCTCTGCGGGGAGGATGGGGTGGGGGGGCGGGAGTCAGAGTTCACAGGCCACACCACCCAAACATGGTCAAGTACTTGGGACATCTCGAGTCCAGCCCAATCTCGCTCGCAGGCGAAGCTGGGTGGAGTGGGAGTGGGGGGTCTTAGACTCGGTGAGTTCAAGCATCCCCAACTGATCATCCACCCCCCCACCCCCACCCCCACACTCTCCACCTGAGCGGTCATCCGCTACCTAACCCAACCCCCACCTCATCGTAACCCCCCCCCCCCCCCACACCCCCACCCACAGCCCGAGTGACCATTGGTCACCCAACCCCACCTCATCGTAACCCCCCCACCCCACCCAACACCCCCACCCACAGCCCAAGTGACCATTGGTCACCCAACCCAACCCAACCCAACCCCCACCTTACCTTCACCCCCCACCCACACACTCTCAATCACAACCTCAGTGGCCATTGGCCATCCCAACTCCCCCCCCCACCCCTCCCCGGCTGGGGGTGACGTCTTGTTAGCGTCCACCCCCAGGCCGTTGCCCAGGGCAACAGAGTTCCCCGCCAACAGACCCCGGGCTAGTCATCCTCACTGGGGTTATTTTGGATGCTGTACAAGTGCACAAGACACGTACACACACACATGGGCGCGGCGCGCACACACACACACACGCGGGCGCGCGCACACACACACACGCGGGCGCGCGCACACACACACACGCGGGCGCGCGCACACACACACGCGGGCGCGCGCACACACACACACGCGGGCGCGCGCACACACACACACGCGGGCGCGCGCACACACACACACGCGGGCGCGCGCACACACACACACGCGGGCGCGCGCACACACACACACCGGGCGCGCACACACACACACACGCGGGCGCGCACACACACACACACGCGGGCGCGCACACACACACACACGCGGGCGCGCACACACACACACACGCGGGCGCGCACACACACACACACGCGGGCGCGCACACACACACACACGCGGGCGCGCACACACACACACACGCGGGCGCGCACACACACACACACGCGGGCGCGCACACACACACACACGCGGGCGCGCACACACACACACACGCGGGCGCGCACACACACTAATACACTGGGTCACAGTGTTTGGGTGTGACAGATATCCAGCTGACTGGAAGGGTGGCACCGCGCCCCCCGTGGGGTAGAGTTCTCCAAGTGTCCAGCCCGAGGCTCGTTAACCTGGAGCACCGTCAGTGGGGGGGTGGGGTGGGGGGTGGGGTGGGGGGGGGTGGGGCAGGGGGGTCGCTTCAGCCTGATTTTATCTCCATCCTGAGGGGTATCGCTTTGTTCTGGGCCTCACCACCCCCCCACCCCCTCTGCCGGGTAAGGCCAACCCAAACCATCTCTGGGCACCGCCCCCCCGCCCCACAAGACCGAATGGGTTACGGTTGCCCTGGCAACCAAAGGGGACCCTTTACCAAACGCCACCCCCGCCCCCAACGTGCCAGCTTCATCTACAAAGCCCACTGCCACCCTCCCATCCACGTGCCAACTGGGGACGCGCAACCCCTCACCCGGCTGGCAGAGAGGTCGGGTCCCTCCACCACCCCCCCCCCCCCACCCCCCTCCTCCTCCTCAAGTCAACAGTTCAAAGTTAAATCAAAGTTAGTCACGTTTGTTCGCCATTTGCCAATTTGTGCAAAGCAAGATTCCACATAGGAAAGTGCGAAAGGACCAAATCTCCGTTGAGTTTGGGCCTCCCCCCCCGTTGAGTTTTGGGTTGATGGGTATGTGTTACGTTTTGGTGGGGCTAACGGAGAGGGGGGGGGTGTCACGGGGAGAGAGGAGGGGTTTCTAGCCCCCCGCACCCCCGAGCAAACCACGTCAGATTTTTGCCGGTGCGCTTGCCGTGATGGGGGGGCCGGCAGCCGCTCCCCGCACGTACCTCCAATCGGTGGGCAATCTCGCTGAGATCATCGGGCTGGTTCTCCTGCGTCCTCACCACCACAAACTCGCCCCGCTCGTAATAAATGGTAACGGTGCCCGCAGACAGGCTCCAACCAATCACATCCTTGCAGGAGCAGTTCAAGACCACCACCCGCAGCTTCTGGTCCAGGAGGACCACAAACACGTTGGAGATTCCCAGGATGCAGTCGGCCTCCTCGGAGGCCAGTCCAGGCGGGCAGAGACGCCCCAGACCAGGGCACCGGCGCTGTGTAACTCCGACCCCCGACTGCCCTTGGCCTTCTCCCTCTTCTTGGTGGGCAGCGAGATGATGGCGGCCAGTTTGGACGAGGAGGAGTCCAGGGTTGCCGTGGTGACGTAGTTGTCGGCCAGGTCCTTCAGGTACTCCTGCCGCGTCCTGGTGGCCATGGCGTGGAACTTCTCCGACATCTCCGCCGCGTTCTCGGCGTTGATGACCTTGGCCAGCAGGAAGTCCCGGAAGTTGGCCGGCTTGGGAAAGGTCGCCCCCTTCTGGAAGAACGGGCCGAAGGCCGGGACGTCCTTGGAGCGGGTGACGGCCACACTGCAAACGGACAAGAAAGAAGATGGACATCACACACCCTCCGTTACCTCGGGATATCGCAACCAGGCACAGCTGGTCGCGAGCTGCCAATTTGTACACAGCAAGATCCCACAGACTAAATGAGAGTCAACCAAATCTCCCTCGGCACTGACCCTCCCACAGTGCGGCGCTCCCTCAGCACCGACCCTCCCACAGTGCGGCACTCCCTCAGCACCGACCCTCCCACAGTGCGGCACTCCCTCAGCACTGACCCTCCCACAGTGCGGCGCTCCCTCAGCACCGACCCTCCCACCGTGCGGCGCTCCCTCAGCACCGACCCTCCCGCAGTGCGGCGCTCCCTCGGCACTGACCCTCCCACAGTGCGGCACTCCCTCAGCACCGACCCTCCCACAGTGCGGCGCTCCCTCGGCACCGACCCTCCCACAGTGCGGCACTCCCTCAGCACCGACCCTCCCACAGTGCGGCACTCCCTCAGCACCGACCCTCCCACAGTGCGGCGCTCCCTCAGCACTGACCCTCCCACAGTGCGGCGCTCCCTCAGCACTGACCCTCCCACAGTGCGGCGCTCCCTCAGCACCGACCCTCCCACAGTGCGGCGCTCCCTCAGCACCGACCCTCCCACAGTGCGGCGCTCCTCAGCACCGACCCTCCCACAGTGCGGCGCTCCCTCAGCACCGACCCTCCCACAGTGCGGCGCTCCCCTCAGCACTGACCCTCCCACAGTGCGGCGCTCCCTCAGCACGGACCCTCCCACACTGCGGGACTCCCTCAGCACTGACCCTCCCACAGTGCGGCGCTCCCTCAGCACTGACCCTCCCACAGTGCGGAGCTCCCTCAGCACTGACCCTCCCATCAGTGCGCGCTCCCTCAGCACTGACCCTCCCACAGTGCGGCGCTCCCTCAGCACTGACCCTCCCACAGTGCGGCGCTCCCTCAGCACCGACCCTCCCACAGTGCGGCGCTCCCTCAGCACTGACCCTCCCACAGTGCGGCGCTCCCTCAGCACTGACCCTCCCACAGTGCGGCGCTCCCTCAGCACTGACACTCCCGCAGTCCGGCGCTCCCTCGGCACCGACCCTCAGAGTGAGGTGCACCAGGTGAGTGTCGGGTGCTGGTTGGTGTTTGCGACGGGTGGTTACGAACCTGTAGGAGACGTTCTCTGTGCAAGGATTGTGGGCCTGTACCACGAGGAAGACATGTTGGAAGTGGGATCGGATAGTTTTTGGTGTGAATGGGCCTGCTCCGGGTTCCTGGAAGACTATCGTGACAATGTCATTGCCAATATGACGTTTACGGAGCAGCTAGGGAACAACAAAGTGAGAATTAAAGAGCGATCGGATCGGAAACCCTGCATTACTCACCCAGTCAGAACTCCCACACACAACACCCTGATTCACTCCCGGACAGAGGAATTCGGAGCAGGAGTCGGCCATCCGGCCCTTCGAGCCTGCCCCGCCATTCAATAAGATCATGGCTGATCTGTCGTGGCTCAGTTCCACTTTCCCGCCCTCTCCCCATAACCCTTAATCCCCTCTCTTATCAAAAACCCATCAACCCGCTTCTTAAAAACATTTAGCGAGGCAGCCTCCACCACTTCAACGGGCAGAGAATTCCAGAGATTCACCACCCTTTGAGTGAAGAAGTTCCTCCTCAACTCCGTTCTAAACTGCCCCCCCCTTTATCTTGAGGCTGTGCCCCCTAGTCCTACTGTCCTTTCTGAGCAGGAAGAGTCTCTCCACCTCTATCCTATCCATCCCATTCATCATCTTATACGTCTCAATGAGATCTCCCCTCATCCTTCTAAACTCTAACGAGTACAAGCCCAGTCTATTCAATCTCTCGTCACAGGCTAACCCCCTCAACTCCGGTATCAGCCTGGTGAACCTCCCCTGCACTCCCTCCACAAAACTTTACTGTGTATCTAACCCCGTGCTGTACCTGTCCTGGGAGTGTTTGATGGGGGGACAGTGTAGAGGGAGCTTTACTCTGTATCTAACCCCGTGCTGTACCTGTCCTGGGAGTGTTTGATGGGGGGACAGTGTAGAGGGAGCTTTACTCTGTATCTAACCCCGTGCTGTACCTGTCCTGGGAGTGTTTGATGGGGGACAGTGTAGAGGGAGCTTTACTCTGTATCTAACCCCGTGCTGTACCTGTCCTGGGAGTGTTTGATGGGGGACAGTGTAGAGGGAGCTTTACTCTGTATCTAACCCCGTGCTGTACCTGTCCTGGGAGTGTTTGATGGGGGGGACAGTGTAGAGGGAGCTTTACTCTGTATCTAACCTCGTGCTGTACCTGTCCTGGGAGTGTTTGATGGGGGGACAGTGTAGAGGGAGCTTTACTCTGTATCTAACCCCGTGCTGTACCTGTCCTGGGAGTGTTTGATGGGGGGACGGTGTAGAGGGAGCTTTACTCTGTATCTAACCCCGTGCTGTCCCTGTCCTGGGAGTGTTTGATGGGGGGACAGTGTAGAGGGAGCTTTACTCTGTATCTAACCCTGTGCTGTACCTGTCCTGGGAGTGTTTGATGGGGGGGACAGTGTAGAGGGAGCTTTACTCTGTATCTAACCTCGTGCTGTACCTGTCCTGGGAGTGTTTGATGGGGGGACAGTGTAGAGGGAGCTTTACTCTGTATCTAACCCCGTGCTGTCCCTGTCCTGGGAGTGTTTGATGGGGGGACAGTGTAAAGGGAGCTTTACTCTGTATCTAACCCCGTGCTGTACCTGTCCTGGGAGTGTTTGATGGGGGGACAGTGTAAAGGGAGCTTTACTCTGTATCTAACCCTGTGCAGTTACAGGATTCAGTACTTACCTGCTGGCTGTTGTTGGCTGTATATGGAAGCATTGTTGATACGTGGAACATAATCTCATACTCCTGGTATGTTGTGTAGAGTGAGTGCACGCCTGTCGAATCCGCTGTAACAGAAAGGGAAACGTTTGAGATCCTCTGTGCCAGAATCTTGTCTGTTCCTTCCCCCCCACTCTCCAAATCTCTCTCCCAACATGTCCAGTTCTGGTCACCCTATTATAGAAAGGATATTATTAAACTAGAAAGAGTGCAGAAAAGATTTACTAGGATGTTACCGGGACTTGATGGATTGAGTTATAAGGAGATGCTGGATAGACTGGGACTTTTCTCTCTGGAGTGTAGGAGGCTGAGGGGTGATCTTATAGAGGTCTATAAAATAATGAGGGGCACAGATCAGCTAGATAGTCAATATCTTTTCCCAAAGGTAGGGGAGTCTAAAACTAGAGGGCAGAGGTTTAAGGTGAGAGGGGAGAGATACAGAAGGGTGCAGAGGGGCAATTTTTTTCACACAGAGGGTGGTGAGTGTCTGGAACAAGCTGCCAGAGGCAGTAGTAGAGACGGGTACAATTCTATCTTTTAAAAAGCGTTTAGACAGTGACATGGGTAAGATGGGTATAGAGGGATATGGGCCCAATGCGGGCAATTGGGATTAGCTTAGCGATTAAACAAAAAGGGCAGTATGGAGAAGTTGGGCCGAGGGGCCTGTTTCCGTGCTGTAACCCTCTCTGACTCTCAGTTGGGGAGGGTGAAAGATTATGGGGAGGGGATCCAGTCGGAGCTGCCATGATCCTATTCCATGGTGAAGCAGGCTGGGGGGGGCCTACCCCACCCTCCTTCCTCCTCCCCCCTCACCTCACCGTCCCCTGGGGTGGCGGGACTGTTCAGGCAAGGAGAGATCAGGACTTGTATCCACTGGAGCTCAGAGGAACGAGAGTGGATCTGACCGTCTAACATTCTGACAGGGTTAGACAGAGCGGGCGCAGGGCTGTGGCTCCCTCTGCCGAGGGTGGGCTCCAGAACAAGGGGTCACATTCCCAAGGCCTTTCAGGACTGACACTCAGAGAGTGGTGAAGCTGAGGAATCTGCTACCACACAAAGCCCGGGAGGCCGAGTTACTGAATATATACACTGGGTCAGCACCGCTGCCTCACTGCGCCCAGGTTCGATTCCCGGCTCGGGTCACTGTCTGTGTGGAGTCTGCGCGTTCTCCCCATGTCTGCGTGGGTTTCCCCCCACAGTCTGAAAGATGAGCCGGTTAGGGTGCATTGACCCGAACAGGCGCCGGAGTGTGGGCGACAAGGGGAATTTCACAGTAACTCCATTGCAGTGTTAATGTAAGCCTCACTTGTGACACTAATAAACAAACTTTAAAAACTTTAGATCGATTTCCAGACTCAAAAGGCGTCAAGGGATATGGAGGGCTAGCAGGAGTGTGGGGTCGAGATCAGGGATTGGCCAGGGTCATATAGGAGCAGGCTCGAAGGGCCGAATGGCCTAATCCTCCTCCAATTCCTGCCTTTTTTATTGTATTCATCCCTGGGACGTGGGTGTCACTGGCTGGGCCCAGCATTTATTGCCCATCCCTAGTTGCCCCTTGAGAAGGTGGGGGTGAGCTGCCTTCTTGAATCGCTGCAGTCCACGTGCTGTGGGTTGACCCACAATGCCGTTAGGGAGAGAATTCCAGGATTTTGACCCAGCGACTGTGAAGGAACGGCCGATATATTTCCCAGTCGGGATGGTGAGTGGCTCGGAGGGGAACTTGCAGGTGGTGGTGTTCCCCATGTGTCTGCTGTCCCCCCCACCCCCCTTGTCCTTCGGGATACAAGCGGACCTGGGTTTAGAAGGTGATGTGTTAGTGGTGTTCGACCTACTCTTGTTGTCCAGCTGGGCTCGGTACTTCTCAAAGCCTTTGAGTTTGACCCTCTGGCCCAGAAGGTCGAGGAATTCATCGAACTCCGGACCAGCCGTCTCGTTGTTGTACATTTCCTCCTCTGTACTCTGGCCAGCTTTGCAGTACATAATCCCCACCTTACGCTGGAACGTCAGCTGTGGGGGTAACAGAAAGAGGTATTAACTTCCCATTAACCAGAGACCACAGCAGGCTGGAGAAACAGAGACCTCAGCCTCCAAAATCCCTAAAAATAACCACTGCCTGCACAGCCATCCTATCAGACAGGCACGGTGGGTTAGCGCTGCTCCCTCACAGCGCCCAGGGACCCGGATTCACACAGTGGGTTAGCACTGCTGTCTCACAGTGCCCAGGGACCCGGGTTCACACAGTGGGTTCGCACTGCTGCCTCACAGCGCCCAGGGACCCGGGTTCACACAGTGGGTTAGCACTGCTGTCTCACAGCGCCCAGGGACCCGGGTTCACACAGTGGGTTAGCACTGCTGTCTCACAGCGCCCAGGGAACCGGGTTCACACAGTGGGTTAGCGCTGCTGTCTCACAGCGCCCAGGGACCCGGGTTCACACAGTGGGTTAGCGCTGCTCCCTCACAGTGCCCAGGGACCCGGGTTCACACAGTGGGTTAGCACTGCTGTCTCACAGCGCCCAGGGACCTGGGTTCACACAGTGGGTTAGCACTGCTGTCTCACAGCGCCCAGGGACCCGGGTTCACACAGTGGGTTAGCACTGCTGTCTCACAGCGCCCAGGGACCCGGGTTCACACAGTGGGTTAGCACTGCTGTCTCACAGCGCCCAGGGACCCGGGTTCACACAGTGGGTTAGCACTGCTGCCTCACAGCGCCCAGGGACCCGGGTTCACACAGTGGGTTAGCACTGCTGTCTCACAGTGCCCAGGGACCCGGGTTCACACAGTGGGTTCGCACTGCTGCCTCACAGCGCCCAGGGACCCGGGTTCACACAGTGGGTTAGCACTGCTGTCTCACAGCGCCCAGGGACCCGGGTTCACACAGTGGGTTAGCGCTGCTCCCTCACAGTGCCCAGGGACCCGGGTTCACACAGTGGGTTAGCACTGCTGTCTCACAGCGCCCAGGGACCTGGGTTCACACAGTGGGTTAGCGCTGCTCCCTCACAGTGCCCAGGGACCCGGGTTCACACAGTGGGTTAGCACTGCTGTCTCACAGCGCCCAGGGACCCGGGTTCACACAGTGGGTTAGCGCTGCTCCCTCACAGCGCCCAAGGACCCGGGTTCACACAGTGGGTTAGCGCTGCTGTCTCACAGCGCCCAGGGACCCGGGTTCACACAGTGGGTTAGCACTGCTGTCTCACAGCGCCCAGGGACCCGGGTTCACACAGTGGGTTAGCACTGCTGTCTCACAGTGCCCAGGGACCCGGGTTCACACAGTGGGTTAGCACTGCTGTCTCACAGTGCCCAGGGACCCGGGTTCACACAGTGGGTTAGCACTGCTGTCTCACAGTGCCCAGGGACCTGGGTTCACACAGTGGGTTAGCACTGCTGTCTCACAGCGCCCAGGGACCCGGGTTCACACAGTGGGTTAGCGCTGCTGTCTCACAGCGCCCAGGGACCTGGGTTCACACAGTGGGTTAGCACTGCTGCCTCACAGCGCCCAGGGACCCGGGTTCACACAGTGGGTTAGCGCTGCTGTCTCACAGCGCCCAGGGACCCGGGTTCACACAGTGGGTTAGCGCTGCTGTCTCACAGCGCCCAGAGACCTGGGTTCACACAGTGGGTTAGCGCTGCTGTCTCACAGCGCCAGGGTCCTGGGTTCAATTCCCACTTGGGTCACTGTCTGTGTGGAGTTTGCATGTTCTCCCCGTGTCTGCGTGGGTTTCCTCCGGGTGCTCTGGTTTCCTCCCACAGTCCAAAAGATATGATGGTTAGGTGGATTGGCCGTGCTAAATTGCCTCTTAGTACCCCAGTGAGAGTCAGTGTGTGTGGGAGCCGTACCCCAGTGAGAGTCAGTGTGTGTGGGAGCCGTACCCCAGTGAGAGTCAGTGTGTGTGGGACCCGTACCCCAGTGAGAGTCAGTGTGTGTGTGGGACCCCGTACCCCAGTGAGAGTCAGTGTGTGTGGGACCCGTACCCCAGTGAGAGTCAGTGTGTGTGGGACCTGTACCCCAGTGAGAGTCAGTGTGTGTGGGACCCGTACCCCAGTGAGAGTCAGTGTGTGTGGGAGCCGTACCCCAGTGAGAGTCAGTGTGTGTGGGAACTGTACCCCAGTGAGAGTCAGTGTGTGTGGGACCTGTACCCCAGTGTGAGTCAGTGTGTGTGTGGGAGCCGTACCCCAGTGAGAGTCAGTGTGTGTGGGAGCCGTACCCCAGTGAGAGTCAGTGTGTGTGGGACCCGTACCCCAGTGAGAGTCAGTGTGTGTGGGAGCCGTACCCCAGTGAGAGTCAGTGTGTGTGGGACCCGTACCCCAGTGAGAGTCAGTGTGTGTGGGACCCGTACCCCAGTGAGAGTCAGTGTGTGTCGGACCCGTACCCCAGTGAGAGTCAGTGTGTGTGGGACCCGTACCCCAGTGAGAGTCAGTGTGCGTGGGAGCTGTACCCCAGTGAGAGTCAGTGTGTGTGTGGGACCCGTACCCCAGTGAGAGTCAGTGTGTGTGGGACCGGTACCCCAGTGAGAGTCAGTGTGTGTGGGACCTGTACCCCAGTGAGAGTCAGTGTGTGTGGGACCCGTACCCCAGTGAGAGTCAGTGTGTGTGGGACCCGTACCCCAGTGAGAGTCAGTGTGTGTGTGGGAGCCGTACCCCAGTGAGAGTCAGTGTGTGTGGGACCCGTACCCCAGTGAGAGTCAGTGTGTGTGGGACCTGTACCCCAGTGAGAGTCAGTGTGTGTGGGACCCGTACCCCAGTGAGAGTCAGTGTGTGTGGGACCTGTACCCCAGTGAGAGTCAGTGTGTGTGGGACCCCGTACCCCAGTGAGAGTCAGTGTGTGTGGGACCCGTACCCCAGTGAGAGTCAGTGTGTGTGGGAGCCGTACCCCAGTGAGAGTCAGTGTGTGTGGGAGCCGTACCCCAGTGAGAGTCAGTGTGTGTGGGAGCCGTACCCCAGTGAGAGTCAGTGTGTGTGTGGGAGCCGTACCCCAGTGAGAGTCAGTGTGTGTGGGACCCGTACCCCAGTGAGAGTCAGTGTGTGTGGGAGCCGTACCCCAGTGAGAGTCAGTGTGTGTGTGGGACCCCGTACCCCAGTGAGAGTCAGTGTGTGTGTGGGACCCCGTACCCCAGTGAGAGTCAGTGTGTGTGGGACCCCGTACCCCAGTGAGAGTCAGTGTGTGTGGGACCCCGTACCCCAGTGAGAGTCAGTGTGTGTGGGACCCCGTACCCCAGTGAGAGTCAGTGTGTGTGGGACCCCGTACCCCAGTGAGAGTCAGTGTGTGTGGGACCCCGTACCCCAGTGAGAGTCAGTGTGTGTGGGACCCCGTACCCCAGTGAGAGTCAGTGTGTGTGGGACCCCGTACCCCAGTGAGAGTCAGTGTGTGTGGGACCCCGTACCCCAGTGAGAGTCAGTGTGTGTGGGACCCCGTACCCCAGTGAGAGTCAGTGTGTGTGGGACCCCGTACCCCAGTGAGAGTCAGTGTGTGTGGGAGCTGTACCCCAGTGAGAGTCAGTGTGTGTGTGGGACCCGTACCCCAGTGAGAGTCAGTGTGTGTGGGAGCCGTACCCCAGTGAGAGTCAGTGTGTGTGGGACCCCGTACCCCAGTGAGAGTCAGTGTGTGTGGGACCCCGTACCCCAGTGAGAGTCAGTGTGCGTGGGACCCGTACCCCAGTGAGAGTCAGTGTGTGTGGGAGCTGTACCCCAGTGAGAGTCAGTGTGTGAGGGACCCGTACCCCAGTGAGAGTCAGTGTGTGTGGGACCCCCGGTGAGTAAATGTCTTCAGACAGTATTTTACATTGAAAAGTGAGTCCAGTTTGTGAGCAGGATTTAGTAATCACAGATTTGGGCCTCTCTGAGACGGTGCCATGTCATTTGCTTTCTGCTGAATAATTGATTTGACACTTTTTAATGTCAGAATGTGGTTGTAATCGCAGCCTTGTTAAAAAGTCTTCTTCATTCACTTTCCAAGCCAGTGGTTTAACAGCCCCCTCGGTCACCGGGAGATAGGGAGGGAGACAGATAGAGTGGGAGAGGCACAGGGTGAGAGGGCAAGATGGTCAGCAGGACAGAGGGAGAGGAGAGTGGAGAGATAGAGAGGGAGGGACAGACACACACACACACTTAGTGGGAGAAGGGGACAGGGGCAGAGAGAAAGATTGGTGCTGGAGAGAGACAGAGAGGGGGAGAACAAGAGGGAAAGACAGAGAGAGAGAGACACAGAGGGGTGAGGGAGACACTTATCAGGGCAAGATCAGAACCACAACAAGAGAGATAGAGAGACAGAGGGAGATAGAGAGAGAGAGGTATAGAGACAGAGAGAGAGAGACAGAGAGAGAGAGACAGAGAGAGAGAGACAGAGAGAGAGAGACAGAGAGAGAGAGACAGAGAGAGAGAGAGATAGAGAGAGAGAGAGACAGAGAGAGAGAGATAGAGAGAGAGAGACAGAGAGAGAGAGACAGAGAGAGAGAGACAGAGAGAGAGACAAAGAGAGAGAGACAGAGAGAGAGGTAGAGACAGAGATAGAGAGAGGTGTATGATGAGAGAGTGGGGGGGGGAAGAAAGGAGAGAGGGGGACATGGGGAAGCTCGGTGGGGGGGAGGGGGGGGTATGAGTTGTGATATTTGTTAAGGGGATCGGTTATCAGTGATTCTATGGGAGGATTTTACACAGCCGCAGTCTCACACAGTCCCTGAGCTCTGCTCTGTAATCCCTCTCCTTACCCCGCCCTGCTCACTCTCACAGCAGCACGATACGGGGGCGGGTGGGGGTTGGGGGGGGGGGGGGGACAGAGATTCCCCTGTCACTGAGACGATCGACGGGCTACATTCACCCGCTCAGCACTTTTAATATCACATCAATAATAAATCACCACTGCTGTTTCCATCCACAGCTCATCAATTATTGCTGCTGATATTCCGATCTCTCTCACCTCGCTGTGACACTCCAACCCTCTGACACACTGAGGGAGGGGGTGGGGGTGGGGGGGGGGGGGGGGGTGGTGCTATCGACGCCGGGGTGGGGAGCAACCCACCAGAGGTTTGTGCCAGCAGATAACCCGCCGGGTCTCCGGCGGGGGGGGGGGGGGGGGGAGGGGGGGATGCCAGGTTCGAAACGGGTGGTCCTCCCACACCACCGGGTAGTTGGGGGGCTGGGGGGGGCGTGGGGGGGTGGAGGGTGGAGGGTGGGGGGTGGGTGGTGAAGGCCTGGGGGTGCCGTGGGGAAGGCTGGTCCCCCTGGGAGGAGCTGTGGTGGTGGTGGAGGTGGCGGTGAGGAGAATCTCCCAGACTCACCCCTTGCTCGTCCAGCTTCAGCAGCATTTCGGGAACCTTTGGGGAGTTGGACGCCAAGCGCAGGCACTGGACGTTCAGACCCGGCACCACGTATTCCAGAAGCTTCTTGGGTGGGATCCCCCTCTGCGTCCCGGGGCGCACCGAGGAGGGAATCGATTCCTCCAGGATCGACGCACGGAGAGTCCGGAGCTGTGGGAGCAGAAGTGTTTCACCGTCTCAAACCTGACGGATAATTTCCCCAATACTAACTACAGAAATTCCCTCTATACCCCCTCATCCCTGGGCCATGGGTATCGCTGGCTGGGTCAGCATTTATTACCCATCCCTAGTTGCCCCTCGGAGGGCAGTTGAGAGACAACCACATTGCTGTGTCTCTGGAGTCACATGTAGGCCAGACCGGGGTAAGGACGGCAGATTTCCTTCCCTAAGGGGAACCAGATGGGTTTTTCCCACAATGGATCATCAGTAGATTCTTAATTCCAGATATTTTTTATTGAATTTAAATTCCACCATCTGCCGTGGTGGGATTCGAACCCGGGTCCCCCAGAACATTAGCTGAGTTTCTGGACTGATAGCCTGGTGATAATACCATGAGGCCATCACCCCCACCCCTGCTATAGAATCTAGTCTTTCCCAAATCTGTTGTGCGAGTGTAGGAATATTTGTACAGGACGAGGCCATTCAGCCCATCCAGCTAGATCACAGCTAACTGTCCATCCATCCGCCATTTACACCCCCCCCCTCACACCGAGTCTCCTGATGTCATTTGTCCCAGAAATCTGAAGTTTGTTTATTAGTGTGACAAGTAGGTTTGATGCTGTGGAGATGCCGGTGTTGGAAGGGGGTGGGGACAGTGAGAAGTCTCACAACACCAGGTTAAAGTCCAACAGGTTTATTCAGAATCACGAGCTTTCAGAGTGCTGCTCCTTCATCAGGTGAGTGGAGAGTTTCACAAACACGGCATATGTGGATAGAGACATGCTAAATTGTCCCTTAGTGTCCAAAGATGTGCAGGTTAGGTGGATTGGCCATGCTAAATTGTCCCTTAGTGTCCAAAGATGTGCAGGTTAGGTGGATTGGCCATGCTAAATTGTCCCTTAGTGTCCAAAGATGTGCAGGTTAGGTGGATTGGCCATGATAAATTGTCCCTTAGTGTCCAAAGATGTGCGGGTCCAGTGGATTGGCCATGCTAAATTGCCCCTTAGTGTCCAAAGATGTGTAGGTTAGGGTGGATTGGCCATGCTAAATTGTCCCTTAGTGTCCAAAGATGTGTAGGTTAGGGTGGATTGGCCATGCTAAATTGCCCCTTAGTGTCCAAAGATGTGTGGGTTAGGGTGGATTGGCCATGCTAAATTGCCCCTTAGTGTCCAAAGATGTGCGGGTTAGGTGGATTGGCCATGCTAAATTGTCCCTTAGTGTCCAAAGATGTGTAGGTTAGGTGGATTGGCCATGCTAAATTGTCCCTTAGTGTCCAAAGATGTGCGGGTTAGGTGGATTGGCCATGCTAAATTGTCCCTTAGTGTCCAAAGATGTGCAGGTTAGGTGGATTGGCCATGATAAATTGCCCCTTAGTGTCAGGGGGATTAGCAGGGTAAATGTGTGGGGTTACTGGAATAGGGTGGGATTGTGGTTGGAACAGACTAGATGGGCTGAATGGCCTCCTCCTGCACTGTGGGGATTGTATAAGGACAGAAGGTCCTTTATCATTAGTGAAGTTTGGGCATCGTGATGAGCATGGGTTTGAGGGGCCGAATGGCCTGTTCTTTGCTCAAGGCCGTCCAGTCAGCCCCACACTAGCCCCCCCACCACCCAGCCCAGCCCCACCCCAGCACCCGGCGGTGCACCCACCCACCTCAGTGGTGCGGACGATGATCCGGTAGTTATACTGCGAGCTGCTCCCGGAGTCCTTGTCCTTGTCCTCCCGTCTCAGGCTGACGGCCAGTGGCCCCAGGCTCTCATCCGTCCCAAAGAAATTCTGGTGCTCTGGGGGAGGAAGTGAGGGAGACGGGTCAGCACGGTGGGGGGGGAGGGGGGGGCAGCACGGTGTGGGGAGGGGGGAGTGTGGGGGAGGCTGGGATACAAACATTGAAGCCCACAGAAAGAACTGAGGCCGGATTCCAGAATGGAAACAAGGATACACCCCCGATATTCCCATATATAATCACCCTGCTGTCTCCACAGGGGCACGGTGAGTTAACACTGCTGTCTCACAGAGCCAGGGACCCGGGTTCGATTCCCGGGGGCACGGTGACACAGTGGGTTAACACTGCTGTCTCACAGAGCCAGGGACCCGGGTTCGATTCCCGGGGACACGGTGACACAGTGGGTTAACACTGCTGTCTCACAGCGCCAGGGACCCGGGTTCGATTCCCGGGGGCACAGTGACACAGTGGGTTAACACTGCTGTCTCACAGAGCCAGGGACCCGGGTTCGATTCCCGGGGGCACGGTGACACAGTGGGTTAACACTGCTGCCTCACAGCGCCAGGGACCCGGGTTCGATTCCCGGGGGCACGGTGACACAGTGGGTTAACACTGCCCCCTCACAGCGCCAGGGACCTGGGTTCGATTCCCGGGGGCACGGTGACACAGTGGGTTAACACTGCTGTCTCACAGCGCCAGGGACCCGGGTTCGATTCCTGGGGGCACGGTGACACAGTGGGTTAGCACTGCTGTCTCACAGCGCCAGGGACCCGGGTTCGATTCCCGGGGGCACGGTGACACAGTGGGTTAACACTGCTGTCTCACAGAGCCAGGGACCCGGGTTCGATTCCCGGGGGCACGGTGACACAGTGGGTTAACACTGCTGTCTCACAGCGCCAGGGACCCGGGTTCGATTCCCGGGGGCACAGTGACACAGTGGGTTAACACTGCTGTCTCACAGAGCCAGGGACCCGGGTTCGATTCCCGGGGGCACGGTGACACAGTGGGTTAACACTGCCCCCTCACAGCGCCAGGGACCTGGGTTCGATTCCCGGGGACACGGTGACACAGTGGGTTAACACTGCTGTCTCACAGAGCCAGGGACCCGGGTTCGATTCCCGGGGGCACGGTGACACAGTGGGTTAACACTGCTGTCTCACAGAGCCAGGGACCCGGGTTCGATTCCCGGGGACACGGTGACACAGTGGGTTAACACTGCTGTCTCACAGAGCCAGGGACCTGGGTTCGATTCCCGGGGGCACGGTGACACAGTGGGTTAACACTGCTGTCTCACAGAGCCAGGGACCCGGGTTCGATTCCCGGGGGCACGGTGACACAGTGGGTTAACACTGCTGTCTCACAGAGCCAGGGACCCGGGTTCGATTCCCGGGGGCACGGTGACACAGTGGGTTAACACTGCTGTCTCACAGAGCCAGGGACCCGGGTTCGATTCCCAGGGACACGGTGACACAGTGGGTTAACACTGCTGTCTCACAGAGCCAGGGACCCGGGTTCGATTCCCGGGGACACGGTGACACAGTGGGTTAACACTGCTGCCTCACAGAACCAGGGACCCGGGTTCGATTCCCGGGGGCACGGTGACACAGTGGGTTAACACTGCTGTCTCACAGAGCCAGGGACCTGGGTTCGATTCCCGGGGGCACGGTGACACAGTGGGTTAACACTGCCCCCTCACAGCGCCAGGGACCCGGGTTCGATTCCCGGGGGCACGGTGACACAGTGGGTTAACACTGCCCCCTCACAGCGCCAGGGACCCGGGTTCGATTCCCGGGGGCACGGTGACACAGTGGGTTAACACTGCCCCCTCACAGCGCCAGGGACCCGGGTTCGATTCCCGGGGGCACGGTGACACAGTGGGTTAACACTGCCCCCTCACAGCGCCAGGGACCCGGGTTCGATTCCCGGGGGCACGGTGACACAGTGGGTTAACACTGCTGTCTCACAGAGCCAGGGACCCGGGTTCGATTCCCGGGGGCACGGTGACACAGTGGGTTAACACTGCTGCCTCACAGAGCCAGGGACCCGGGTTCGATTCCCGGGGACACGGTGACACAGTGGGTTAACACTGCTGCCTCACAGCGCCAGGGACCCGGGTTCGATTCCCGGGGGCACGGTGACACAGTGGGTTAACACTGCTGCCTCACAGTGCCAGGGACCCGGGTTCGATTCCCGGGGGCACGGTGACACAGTGGGTTAACACTGCTGCCTCACAGAGCCAGGGACCCAGGTTCGATTCCCGGGGGCACGGTGACACAGTGGGTTAACAGTGCTGTCTCACAGAGCCAGGGACCCGGGTTCGATTCCCGGGGACACGGTGACACAGTGGGTTAACAGTGCTGTCTCACAGAGCCAGGGACCCGGGTTCGATTCCCGGGGGCACGGTGACACAGTGGGTTAACACTGCTGTCTCACAGAGCCAGGGACCCGGGTTCGATTCCCGGGGACACGGTGACACAGTGGGTTAACACTGCTGTCTCACAGAGCCAGGGACCCGGGTTCGATTCCCGGGGGCACGGTGACACAGTGGGTTAACACTGCTGTCTCACAGAGCCAGGGACCCGGGTTCGATTCCCGGTGGCACGGTGACACAGTGGGTTAACACTGCTGTCTCACAGAGCCAGGGACCCGGGTTCGATTCCCGGTGGCACGGTGACACAGTGGGTTAACACTGCTGTCTCACAGCACCAGGGACCCGGGTTCGATTCCCGGGGGCACGGTGACACAGTGGGTTAACACTGCTGTCTCACAGAGCCAGGGACCCGGGTTCGATTCCCGGTGGCACGGTGACACAGTGGGTTAACACTGCTGCCTCACAGAGCCAGGGACCCGGGTTCGATTCCCGGGGGCACGGTGACACAGTGGGTTAACACTGCTGTCTCACAGAGCCAGGGACCCGGGTTCGATTCCCGGGGGCACGGTGACACAGTGGGTTAACACTGCTGTCTCACAGCGCCAGGGACCCGGGTTCGATTCCCAGGGGCACGGTGACACAGTGGGTTAACACTGCTGCCTCACAGAGCCAGGGACCCGGGTTCGATTCCCGGGGACACGGTGACACAGTGGGTTAACACTGCCCCCTCACAGAGCCAGGGACCCGGGTTCGATTCCCGGGGGCACGGTGACACAGTGGGTTAACACTGCTGTCTCACAGCGCCAGGGACCCGGGTTCGATTCCCGGGGGCACGGTGACACAGTGGGTTGACACTGCTGTCTCACAGTGCCAGGGACCCGGGTTCGATTCCCGGGGGCACGGTGACACAGTGGGTTAACACTGCTGTCTCACAGCGCCAGGGACCCGGGTTCGATTCCCGGGGACACGGTGACACAGTGGGTTGACACTGCTGTCTCACAGCGCCAGGGACCCGGGTTCGATTCCCGGGGGCACGGTGACACAGTGGGTTAACACTGCTGTCTCACAGAGCCAGGGACCCGGGTTCGATTCCCGGGGACACGGTGACACAGTGGGTTAACACTGCTGTCTCACAGAGCCAGGGACCCGGGTTCGATTCCCGGGGGCACGGTGACACAGTGGGTTAACACTGCTGTCTCACAGAGCCAGGGACCCGGGTTCGATTCCCGGGGGCACGGTGACACAGTGGGTTAACACTGCTGCCTCACAGCGCCAGGGACCCGGGTTCGATTCCCGGGGGCACGGTGACACAGTGGGTTAACACTGCTGCCTCACAGCGCCAGGGACCCGGGTTCGATTCCCGGGGGCACGGTGACACAGTGGGTTAACACTGCTGTCTCACAGCGCCAGGGACCCGGGTTCGATTCCCGGGGGCACGGTGACACAGTGGGTTAACACTGCTGTCTCACAGCGCCAGGGACCCGGGTTCGATTCCCGGGGGCACGGTGACACAGTGGGTTAACACTGCTGTCTCACAGCGCCAGGGACCCGGGTTCGATTCCTGGCTTTGGGTCACTGTCTGTGTGGAGTCTGCACGTTCTCCCCGTGTCTGCGTGGGTTTCTCCGGGTGCTCCGGTTTCCTCCCACAGTCTTTAAGATGTGCCGGTTAGGTAGATTGGCCGTGCTAAATTGCCCCTTAGTTTCAGGGGTTTGCAGGATAAATCTGTGGGTTTACAGGGATAGGGCCTGGGTGGGATAGTTGTCAGCGCTGACTGGATGGGCCGAATGGCCTCCTTTTGCACTGTAGGTATCAAAGAAATACAGGGACCCCATTATGCAGTGAAAATGGCCGCTTTAAGGACCAGGGGGGTCCATATTCACAATGGATAGTCTTGTTCTTTTCAGAATGAAACATTTACAGTTGAGTCTGCGACTTTATCCTGTCGAGGTTTCAACCTCCACCTCAACACTTCCCTTCCCCATCTTGTTGTCTACGTCACAAAATGGCCGCCCGAGATGGAGACAGCAGCCGCAATGGAGGCACCTGAATATCAGGGAGGAGGAGGAGGAGGAGGAGGAGGCCAGGAGGGGCAAACTGCCTCATACTACATCCTCTGACAACTGTTCCTCCCCCCACCCCGGCCTTCGCCCCCGAGGTGGCCAACCCCAGAGCAGGGTCTGGCTGAGGGCCTAGCAACCATCGGGCCTGTGGTTGCTAAGGCACTTGCCTAAGCCTGACCACAACTTCCTCCGCTGGCTCACGTGATTTGGGGGCAGAGAAAGAGAGAGAGAGACAGAGAGAGAGAGAGAGAGAAGGAGCTACTTACAACATTGACAGGAAGCATTGAGAGATACGTTGACCGTGAGGGGGGGCAGGAAGGAGACACCACAAGTTTCCGAAGTGGCAACAGATGCAAAGACAGGATAAACCCTGCGCAATCAATCAGGGACAGCGCGGAGAAAGCTCAGCCACCAGAATCGCACGGGGAGATCCTCAAATCAAATCACCAACTCGCTCCTTCGAGGCTTAACCCCCACTCCCGCACCGTTCCCCCCCCCCCCTCACCACCATCTCCAGGGGGCAATTAGGGGCGGGGGGGGGATGAATCGTAAACCTGACCCACATCCTGAGCAACCAACCAAAAAAAAAACTGGGAATGACGAGTGGGAAGGAGGTCTCCGTTCCCCAGCTCCCCAGATAAGGAGTTGGTTCTGAAAGATGGGACACGGGTGGGATTGGATTATTATTCAGCCGGAACATGAAGAGAAATTGTGGGGTTTTTTTTAAGCCAAGAGTTCCCAGCAAGAATAACCGGCCCGTTGGCTGGTATTCATCCAGTTAACCTCCTTCCCATTACCCGGGCAGTTCCTGCTTTGTACATGTCAACTTCAATAAAACTTCAAACAACCATCCACGTGGGAGTTCAGGTACCCTCCCTCCCACAACTGGAATACAAACTCATAAAGTGGCAGCAGGAGAAGGCCATTCGGCTCTTCCAGCCTGCTCTCCCATTCATTATAATCATGGCTGATTCCCCCCCCCATATCCCTCAATCCCTTTCGCCCCAAGAGTGATATCTAATTCCTTCCTGAAATCATTTTGGCCTCAACTACTTTCTGTGGTTTCACCACTCTCTGGGTGAAGAAATTTCCCCTCACCTCAGTTCTAAAAGGTTTACCCCGAATCCTCAAACTCTGACCCCCTGGTTCTGGGCTCCCCCCCACCATGGGGAACATTCTTTCTGAATCTACCCTGTCTAACCCTGTTAGAATTTTATAAGTTTCTATCAGATCCCCTCTCACTCTTCTAAACTCCAGTGAATATAATCCTAACCCACTTAGTCTCACGGGGTTAGATACAGAGTAAAGCTCCCTCTACACTGTCCCCCCATCAAACACTCCCAGGACAGGTACAGCACGGGGTTAGATACAGAGTAAAGCTCCCTCTACACTGTCCCCCCCATCAAACACTCCCAGGACAGGTACAGCACGGGGTTAGATACAGAGTAAAGCTCCCTCTACACTGTCCCCATCAAACACTCCCAGGACAGGTACAGCACGGGGTTAGATACCGAGTAAAGCTCCCTCTACACTGTCCCCCATCAAACACTCCCAGGACAGGTACAGCACAGGGTTAGATACAGAGTAAAGCTCCCTCTACACTGTCCCCCATCAAACACTCCCAGGACAGGTACAGCACGGGGTTAGATACAGAGTAAAGCTCCCTCTACACTGTCCCCATCAAACACTCCCAGGACAGGTACAGCACAGGGTTAGATACAGAGTAAAGCTCCCTCTACACTGTCCCCCCATCAAACACTCCCAGGACAGGTACAGCACGGGGTTAGATACAGAGTAAAGCTCCCTCTACACTGTCCCCCCATCAAACACTCCCAGGACAGGTACAGCACGGGGTTAGATACAGAGTAAAGCTCCCTCTACACTGTCCCCCCATCAAACACTCCCAGTACAGGTACAGCACGGGGTTAGATACAGAGTAAAGCTCCCTCTACACTGTCCCCCATCAAACACTCCCAGGACAGGTACAGCATGGGGTTAGATACAGAGTAAAGCTCCCTCTACACTGTCCCCCCCATCAAACACTCCCAGGACAGGTACAGCACGGGGTTAGATACAGAGTAAAGCTCCCTCTACACTGTCCCCATCAAACACTCCCAGGACAGGTACAGCACGGGGTTAGATACAGAGTAAAGCTCCCTCTACACTGTCCCCCCATCAAACACTCCCAGGACAGGTACAGCACGGGGTTAGATACAGAGTAAAGCTCCCTCTACACTGTCCCCCCATCAAACACTCCCAGGACAGGTACAGCACGGGGTTAGATACAGAGTAAAGCTCCCTCTACACTGTCCCCCCATCAAACACTCCCAGTACAGGTACAGCACGGGGTTAGATACAGAGTAAAGCTCCCTCTACACTGTCCCCCCATCAAACACTCCCAGGACAGGTACAGCACGGGGTTAGATACAGAGTAAAGCTCCCTCTACACTGTCCCCATCAAACACTCCCAGGACAGGTACAGCACGGGGTTAGATACAGAGTAAAGCTCCCTCTACACTGTCCCCATCAAACACTCCCAGGACAGGTACAGCACGGGGTTAGATACAGAGTAAAGCTCCCTCTACACTGTACCCATCAAACATTCCCAGGACAGGTACAGCACGGGGTTAGATACAGAGTAAAGCTCCCTCTACACTGTACCCATCAAACATTCCCAGGACAGGTACAGCACGGGGTTAGATACAGAGTAAAGCTCCCTCTACACTGTCCCCCCATCAAACACTCCCAGGACAGGTACAGCACGGGGTTAGATACAGAGTAAAGCTCCCTCTACACTGTCCCCCCATCAAACACTCCCAGGACAGGTACAGCACGGGGTTAGATACAGAGTAAAGCTCCCTCTACACTGTCCCCCATCAAACACTCCCAGGACAGGTACAGCACGGGGTTAGATACAGAGTAAAGCTCCCTCTACACTGTCCCCCCATCAAACACTCCCAGGACAGGTACAGCACGGGGTTAGATACAGAGTAAAGCTCCCTCTACACTGTCCCCCATCAAACACTCCCAGGACAGGTACAGCACGGGGTTAGATACAGAGTAAAGCTCCCTCTACACTGTCCCCATCAAACATTCCCAGGACAGGTACAGCACGGGGTTAGATACAGAGTAAAGCTCCCTCTACACTGTCCCCCCATCAAACACTCCCAGGACAGGTACAGCACGGGGTTAGATACAGAGTAAAGCTCCCTCTACACTGTCCCCCATCAAACACTCCCAGGACAGGTACAGCACGGGGTTAGATACAGAGTAAAGCTCCCTCTACACTGTCCCCCCATCAAACACTCCCAGGACAGGTACAGCACGGGGTTAGATACAGAGTAAAGCTCCCTCTACACTGTCCCCCGTTATTGCCAGTGGGTTTCTCGGACGGAGCGAAGCTGTGAGTTTTGAGCCGTTACCTTTTCCGCTGAAATATTTGCGGTAATAGTTGGCGCCGAGGTCTGCGTGCTCGATGAAGTAGGCGGCGGTTCCCTGCCGCGCCGGGTGACTCTCCCGGGGCTCCTCCAGCACCGACACCGCGGTGTTGGGACACTGGCTGCTCCCCCCCCGGGGCTCCACCTCTCCGCCCACCTCGTTGCGGAAGTGCGGGCAGCTGAGGACCAGCCGGGTGTCTTTGCCGTCGCCCTGGTCCGTGGCGTGGGGAGCCCCCGGGGCCGCCGCGGTGGGGGGGGGCACCCTGCCCGCTGCCGGGGGGGGCCGGGCCTCCTCGAGGGCGGCTCCGTTGCCGGGGGAGGTGGCCTGCGCCGGGAGCTGGGAGGCCGCCGAGGCTCCGGTGATGATGTTCTTGCGGCGGCCCGCACTGTCGCGGTTGGACAGGGCGTGCCGGGGGTCGAAGAGGATGCTCTGCACGTCGTAGTGGACCAGGTTCTTGGCGCTGGGCCAGGGCTGGCAGGGTCGTCCGGGCCCGGGGCGGGCGAGGAGGCCTGAGGGGGGGGCGAGCGGGGGCTCTCCGGGTCACTCTTCTGCGTCTTGAACTTGCGGAAGACCGAGGGGAGTCGGTGGGGGACGCCACCGTCTCGGCCAGGGGCCTGGGCCTGGATTTGGCCCCCCTCTCCTGGGCGGCGGGGCCTCCGACAGGCCCAGCAGCAGGTAGGGGTCCTGGAAGCGGGCGGCGGCGCTGGCAGCCTCCGAGCCCGGCCGCCCGGCCTCCCCCTCCCCTCCCCGCTGGCGCTCGATGGAGGAGGCGCTGCCGTACTCCCGGTGCAGGGCGGGCCCCGTCCCCGGGTGGGATGCCCGCTGCTCGGGCCCTTGGCCGCTCTCCGTGATGGTCAGCTCGCTGTTGCTGCGCTGGATGGCCGGGTTGCGACCCTGGCCGACCCCCCCCTTGGCCCCCGGGGCCTCCGGCTCCCGCTTCTCCTCTTGGGCTCCGGGCCCGGGCCCCGGGGCCTCCTGTCCGGCCTGCGAGGCCCCCCTCTCCTCAACCCCCTGAGCCTTGGCCGGCCCGTCCTCCGGCAACTCCCGGCGGGGCGGCCATTCCGAGATGCGGGCCTGACCGTCGTCCGGCAGGCTCCGGGGCGGGCCGGGGGGCCTTGGGTTCAAAGTTCACCGCCGAGAGGAGGGGCCGGGGGTTATTCCGCTTGAACTTCCTGAAGAAAAAGTCGTCCGACTGCATATCCGTCTCCCCCCGTCCCGGAAGGGGATTCTCCAGCCTCGACAAGGCCTGGCCTCAGGGGGCAGCTGCTGGCTGGGGTCGGGGGCCACTGGTTTGAGAGCGACAGCGATGTCCAGGCAATCGAGAGGGGAAAGGACAATGAGGATTTCATCCCCCTGCACCAAAACTCAGTCCGGACCCTCAACACGGGAATCCTCCACTCCGAACAGCGACTCCCCTCATCCCGAGGCAGCGTCCAACCTCCGCACGGCCTTCATTCAGGGCGTTACCAAGGGTCAAGTCTTCAGCCAACACTCCCAAAGTCTTCCAGTTAGAATCCTGGGTCAGGCATCGCGGGATGTGCGATATCTCCCACCGTCTCTCATCAGTCCCAGCGCCAGGATCCTCGCACGGTCAACGGTAAACACAGGGGCAACCTGGGAAAAAACAGACACGGCTCAGATACAGAGTAAAGCTCCCTCTACACTGTCCCCCCCATCAAACACTCCCAGGACAGGTACAGCACGGGGTTAGATACAGAGTAAAGCTCCCTCTCCACTGTCCCCCCATCAAACACTCCCCACAACAGGTACAGCATGGGGTTAGATACAGAGTAAAGCTCCCTCTACACTGTCCCCCCATCAAACACTCCCAGGACAGGTACAGCACGGGGTTAGATACAGAGTAAAGCTCCCTCTACACTGTCCCCCATCAAACACTCCCAGGACAGGTACAGCACGGGGTTAGATACAGAGTAAAGCTCCCTCTACACTGTCCCCCCATCAAACACTCCCAGGACAGGTACAGCACGGGGGTTAGATACAGAGTAAAGCTCCCTCTACACTGTCCCCCATCAAACACTCCCAGGACAGGTACAGCACGGGGTTAGATACAGAGTAAAGCTCCCTCTACACTGTCCCCCCATCAAACACTCCCAGGACAGGTACAGCACGGGGTTAGATACAGAGTAAAGCTCCCTCTACACTGTCCCCCCCATCAAACACTCCCAGGACAGGTACAGCACGGGGTTAGATACAGAGTAAAGCTCCCTCTACACTGTCCCCCCATCAAACACTCCAGGACAGGTACAGCACGGGGTTAGATACAGAGTAAAGCTCCCTCTACACTGTCCCCCATCAAACACTCCCAGGACAGGTACAGCACGGGGTTAGATACAGAGTAAAGCTCCCTCTAACACTGTCCCCCCATCAAACACTCCCAGGACAGGTACAGCACGGGGTTAGATACAGAGTAAAGCTCCCTCTACACTGTCCCCCATCAAACACTCCCAGGACAGGTACAGCACAGGGTTAGATACAGAGTAAAGCTCTCTAAAGGAATTGGGGGGGGGAGAGGGAGTGAAGGGGAGAGGGAGAAGTGGGGGTGAGCCGTTGGGACAGTGGGGGTGAGTCGGTGGGACGGTGGGGGTGAGTCGGGGGACGGTGGGGGTGAGTCGGTGGGACGGTGGGGGTGAGGCCGTTGGGA
>NW_027650699.1:37500-50122 GCF_965287045.1 Carcharhinus amblyrhynchos
CTGAATAAAGCTAACTGTAAATAAATAAAAATCATTCAACGGCATAAAGTAATGGGCGTGTTGAGAGAGGGTGGCCACAGAGTGAGAGAATGACTGATGGCCAGATGTAAAACCTCAAATCGTGGACAATCTGAGGTTAGATTACCAGCCTAAAAGATTACCAGCGACAGTCTGGATCAACCATTATCTGTCCCCAGAGTTTGGAGAGAGCATTTCAGCCAGATATCTAATGAACGAGGCAAGATGTGGACAGATAATTCCTGCTGTGTTCTCCCGCACGGTATCGAGAACTGCACAAATATCTGCCACTCAGTAACTTAACTCAACCCAACACCAGCCTCCGCAACACTAGACTCGCTGTCCCAAAGATTAAACACATTTAATAGCAGAATACAGATTTAAACTAATCCCTATTTTATACAGGGGCTGCTATTCTCTACAATATACACAGGGGCTGCTATTCTCTATAATGTACACAGGGACTGCTATTCTCTATAATATACACAGGGACTGCTATTCTCTATAATACACACAGGGACTGCTATTCTCTATAATACACACAGGGGCTGCTATTCTCTATAATATACACAGGGACTGTTATTCTCTATAATATACACAGGGACTGCTATTCTCTATAATGTACACAGGGACTGCTATTCTCTATAATATACACAGGGACTGCTATTCTCTATAATACACACAGGGACTGCTATTCTCTATAATACACACAGGGACTGCTATTCTCTATAATATACACAGGGACTGTTATTCTCTATAATATACACAGGGACTGCTATTCTCTATAATATACACAGGGGCTGCTATTCTCTATAATATACACAGGGACTGCTATTCTCTATAATACACACAGGGACTGCTATTCTCTATAATATACACAGGGACTGTTATTCTCTATAATATACACAGGGGACTGCTATTCTCTATAATATACACAGGGGCTGCTATTCTCTATAATATACACAGGGACTGCTATTCTCTATAATACACACAGGGACTGCTATTCTCTATAATACACACAGGGGCTGCTATTCTCTATAATATACACAGGGACTGTTATTCTCTATAATATACACAGGGACTGCTATTCTCTATAATGTACACAGGGACTGCTATTCTCTATAATATACACAGGGACTGCTATTCTCTATAATGTACACAGGGGCTGCTATTCTCTATAATATACACAGGGACTGCTATTCTCTATAATGTACACAGGGGCTGATATTCTCTATAATGTACACAGGGACTGCTATTCTCTATAATATACACAGGGACTGCTATTCTCTATAATGTACACAGGGGCTGATATTCTCTATAATATACACAGGGGACTGTTATTCTCTATAATATACACAGGGACTGCTATTCTCTATAATACACACAGGGGCTGCTATTCTCTATAATATACACAGGGACTGTTATTCTCTATAATATACACAGGGACTGCTATTCTCTATAATGTACACAGGGACTGCTATTCTCTATAATATACACAGGGACTGCTATTCTCTATAATGTACACAGGGGCTGATATTCTCTATAATGTACACAGGGACTGCTATTCTCTATAATATACACAGGGACTGCTATTCTCTATAATATACACAGGGACTGCTATTCTCTATAATGTACACAGGGGCTGATATTCTCTATAATATACACAGGGACTGCTATTCTCTATAATGTACACAGGGACTGCTATTCTCTATAATATACACAGGGACTGCTATTCTCTATAATATACACAGGGACTGCTATTCTCTATAATATACACAGGGACTGCTATTCTCTATAATATACACAGGGGACTGTTATTCTCTATAATATACACAGGGGCTGCTATTCTCTATAATATACACAGGGACTGCTATTCTCTATAATATACACAGGGACTGCTATTCTCTATAATATACACAGGGACTGCTATTCTCTATAATATACACAGGGGACTGTTATTCTCTACAATATACACAGGGGCTGCTATTCTCTATAATGTACACAGGGACTGCTATTCTCTATAATATACACAGGGACTGCTATTCTCTATAATATACACAGGGACTGCTATTCTCTATAATATACACAGTGACTGCTATTCTCTATAATACACACAGGGACTGCTATTCTCTATAATATACACAGGGGACTGTTATTCTCTATAATATACACAGTAGCTGCTATTCTCTATAATATACACAGGGACTGTTATTCTCTATAATATACACATGGACTGCTATTCTCTATAATATACACAGGGGACTGTTATTCTCTATAATATACACAGTAGCTGCTATTCTCTATAATATACACAGGGGCTGCTATTCTCTATAATATACACAGGGACTGCTATTCTCTATAATATACACAGGGGCTGCTATTCTCTATAATACACACAGGGGCTGCTATTCTCTATAATATACACAGGGACTGCTATTCTCTATAATATACACAGGGACTGCTATTCTCTATAATATACACAGGGACTGCTATTCTCTATAATATACACAGGGGCTGTTATTCTCTATAATACACACAGGGACTGTTATTCTCTATAATATACACAGGGACTGTTATTCTCTATAATATACACAGGGGACTGTTATTCTCTATAATATACACAGGGACTGCTATTCTCTATAATATACACAGGGACTGCTATTCTCTATAATATACACAGGGACTGTTATTCTCTATAATATACACAGGGGCTGCTATTCTCTATAATATACACAGGGACTGTTATTCTCTATAATACACACAGGGACTGCTATTCTCTATAATATACACAGGGACTGCTATTCTCTATAATATACACAGGGACTGTTATTCTCTATAATATACACAGGGACTGTTATTCTCTATAATATACACAGTGACTGTTATTCTCTATAATATACACAGGGACTGCTATTCTCTATAATATACACAGGGACTGCTATTCTCTATAATATACACAGGGACTGCTATTCTCTATAATATACACAGGGACTGCTATTCTCTATAATACACACAGGGACTGCTATTCTCTATAATATACACAGGGACTGCTATTCTCTATAATATACACAGGGGCTGCTATTCTCTATAATATACACAGGGACTGCTATTCTCTATAATATACACAGGGACTGCTATTCTCTATAATATACACAGGGACTGCTATTCTCTATAATATACACAGGGACTGCTATTCTCTATAATATACACAGGGGCTGTTATTCTCTATAATATACACAGGGACTGCTATTCTCTATAATATACACAGGGACTGCTATTCTCTATAATACACACAGGGACTGTTATTCTCTATAATATACACAGGGACTGTTATTCTCTACAATATACACAGGGACTGCTATTCTCTATAATATACACAGGGACTGCTATTCTCTATAATATACACAGGGACTGCTATTCTCTATAATATACACAGGGACTGCTATTCTCTATAATACACACAGGGACTGTTATTCTCTATAATATACACAGGGACTGTTATTCTCTACAATATACACAGGGACTGCTATTCTCTATAATATACACAGGGACTGCTATTCTCTATAATATACACAGGGACTGCTATTCTCTATAATATACACAGGGGCTGTTATTGCCACTTTGCCACCCCCTCAATTAGTCTGACCCCCTCCACCAATCCACGCAGACACGGGGAGAACGTGCAGACTCCACACAGACAGTGGCCCAAGCCGGGAATCGAACCCGGGTTCCTGGGTGCTGTGAGACAGCAGCGCTAACCCACTGTGTGAACCCGGGTCCCTGGGCGCTGTGAGACAGCAGTGCTAACCCACTGTGTGAACCCGGGTCCCTGGGCACTGTGAGGCAGCAGTGCTAACCCACTGTGTGAACCCGGGTCCCTGGGCACTGTGAGACAGCAGTGCTAACCCACTGTGTGAACCCGGGTCCCTGGGCACTGTGAGACAGCAGTGCTAACCCACTGTGTGAACCCGGGTCCCTGGGCACTGTGAGACAGCAGTGCTAACCCACTGTGTGAACCCGGGTCCCTGGGCGCTGTGAGACAGCAGCGCTAACCCACTGTGTGAACCCGGGTCCCTGGGCGCTGTGAGACAGCAGCGCTAACCCACTGTGTCACCAACCGTTACAACATGGATCACCCCCCACACAAAAAAAAATCAGTGAATGCTGGTCAAATTCACCATTTCAAATCGAAGATTGTTGGATTATTTTGCTGGATCAGGGAATGAAGGGGTATTTGGAGTCAAGAGGCTGAGAGGAGTTCAGATACAGGGAAGCCACACTGTGTAACAGAATGAGATTGTTATCGACTACAGGAAGTACAAAGGAGAACATGCTCCGGTCTACATCAACGGGGATGAAGTAGAAAGGGTCGCGAGCTTCAAGGTTTTAGGTGTCCAGATCACCAACAACCTGTCCTGGTCCCCCCCATGCCGACACTATAGTTAAGAAAGCCCCACCAACACCTCTACTTTCTCAGAAGACTAAGGAAATTTGGCATGTCCGCTACAACTCTCACCAACTTTTACAGATGCCCCCATAGAAAGCATTCTTTCTGGTTGTATCACAGCTTGGTCTGGGCTCCTGCTCTGCCCAAGACCGCAAGGAACTACAAAAGGTTGTGAATGTAGCCCAATCCATCACACAAACCAGCCTCCCATCCATTGACTCTGTCTACACTTCCCGCTGCCTCGGGGAAAAGCAGCCGGCATAATTAAGGACCCCACACACCCCGGACATTCTCTCTTCCACCTTCTTCCATCAGGAAAAAGATACAAAAGTCTGAGGTCCCGTACCGACCGACTCAAGAACAGCTTCTTCCCTGCTGATGTCAGACTTTTGAATGGACCTACCTCACATTAAGTTGATCTTTCTCTACACCCTCGCTGTGACTGTAACACTACATTCTGCACCCTCTCCTTTCCTTCTCTATGAACGGTATGTTTTGTCTGTATAGCGCGCAAGAAACAATACTTTTCACTGCATCCCAATACACGTGACAATAATAAATCAAACGGTCCAAGGCTTGTTCTGACCCTGTAATCAGAGGCTTTGCTACGTTGGACGGGCTGGTGGGAGGGGAGGAGGTGGGGAGGTCGGGATGGGGGGAGGGAATTCACGTTTTTACAGCTACTTTCCACTTCTTTCAATTGAGGTTGAGGAATAAAACTCCTGTCAACGCCCCTCCCGCAAAGTAGAAACTCCCTCTGCATCCAGAGCAGCTGATGAGTGGAAGCCTCCCACAGTCAAATAGCTCACCGACAATTGGTGAGCTCGGGGGGGGGGCAGGACTGAATTGGCTGAGGTATCATAGAATCCCTACAGTGTAGAATGAGGCCATTCAGCCCATCGGGTCTGCACCAACCACAATCCCACCCAGACCCTATCCCCAAAATCCCAGTATTTACCCTAGCTAGTTCACCAAAGGGGCAATTTATCATGGCCAATCCCCGTAACCTGCACATCTTTGGACACTAAGGGACAATTTAGCACGGCCAATCCACCTAACCTACACATCTTTGGACACTAAGGGACAATTTAGCATGGCCAATCCACCTAACCTACACATCTTTGGACACTAAGGGACAATTTAGCACGGCCAATCCACCTAACCTACACATCTTTGGACACTAAGGGACAATTTAGCATGGCCAATCCACCTAACCTACACATCTTTGGACACTAAGGGACAATTTAGCATGGCCAATCCACCCTAACCTACACATCTTTGGACACTAAGGGACAATTTAGCATGGCCAATCCACCTAACCTACACATCTTTGGACACTAAGGGACAATTTAGCATGGCCAATCCACCTAACCTACACATCTTTGGACACTAAGGGACAATTTAGCATGGCCAATCCACCCAACCTGCACATCTTTGGACACTAAGGGGTAATTTAGCATGGCCAATCCAGCTAACCTACACATCTTTGGACACTAAGGGACAATTTAGCATGGCCAATCCACCTTAACCTGCACATCTTTGGACACTAAGGGGCAATTTAGCATGGCCAATCCACCCTAACCTACACATCTTTGGACACTAAGGGACAATTTAGCATGGACAATCCACCTAACCTACACATCTTTGGACACTAAGGGACAATTTAGCATGGCCAATCCACCTAACCTGCACATCTTTGGACACTAAGGGACAATTTAGCATGGCCAATCCACCTAACCTACACATCTTTGGACACTAAGGGACAATTTAGCATGGCCAATCCACCTTAACCTGCACATCTTTGGACACTAAGGGGTAATTTAGCATGGCCAATCCACCCTAACCTACACATCTTTGGACACTAAGGGACAATTTAGCATGGACAATCCACCTAACCTACACATCTTTGGACACTAAGGGACAATTTAGCATGGCCAATCCACCTAACCTGCACATCTTTGGACACTAAGGGACAATTTAGCATGGCCAATCCACCTAACCTACACATCTTTGGACACTAAGGGACAATTTAGCATGGCCAATCCACCTAACCTACACATCTTTGGACACTAAGGGACAATTTAGCATGGCCAATCCACCTAACCTACACATCTTTGGACACTAAGGGACAATTTAGCATGGCCAATCCACCGGACCCGCACATCTTTGGACACTAAGGGGCAATTTAGCATGGCCAATCCACCTAACCTGCACGTCTTTGGACACTAAGGGACAATTTAGCATGGCCAATCCACCTAACCTACACGTCTTTGGACACTAAGGGACAATTTAGCACCCTAACGCGCACATCTTTGTACTTTGGGAGGACACAGGGAGAACGTACAAACTCTGCACGGACAGTGAGCCGAGGTTAGAATTGAACCTGGGTCCCTGGCGCTGCGAGGCAGCAGCGTTAACCACTGTGCTGCCCACAGTATATCGGGGAGGGGTGTGAGGTGAGAGACTGGGGTGGCCACAGATTGCATTTCTCGGTGGGGTGAAACGAGGGGGTCAGGAGATTGTGAAAATGAGCAAACCCCAGCAAATCGGAAGGGCCTGAGATTAGGAAGGGAGAGCGCGGAGGTTCTGCCGGGGGATCTGCAGATAGCGAGCCTCTCTCCTGCAGACACACATTCACCCAACTAAAGCAGGTGACAAAAGCATCCCATCAGAAACGAACCCGTCAAACCAAAACTGACTCAACATTTTACTCAAACAGAGACATTACCTGGAATAGCAACCCTGGGTGTTTTTGGCCTTTTTGCGACCCACATACTTTGGACTAAAATTTGAATCAGCAAATAATTTAAAAAGAGGGAGGCGATGGCTTAGTGATGTTATCACCAGACTATTAACCCAGAAACTCAGCTAATGTTCTGGGGGACCCGGGTTCGAATCCCACCCACGGCAGATGGTGGAGTTTAAATTCAATAAAATTATCTGGAATTAAGAATCTACTGATGACCCATTGTGGGAAAAAACCCATCCGGTTCCCTTTAGGGGAGGAAATCTGCCGTCCTTACCCCGGTCTGGCCTACATGTGACTCCAGAGACACAGCAATGTGGGAGACTCTCAACTGCCCCTCCAAGGGGCAACTAGGGATGGGTAATAAATGCTGACCCAGCCAGCGATGCCCGTGTCCCAGGGATAAAGTTTTAAACCACGTCACCCTCCCCGAAAACCTCTCCACTCTCTCTCTCTCTGCCACCTCCTCACCAAGTTTCTGGTTAGCTGCCCCCACCCTCATTTCTCGCCCGCCTTCACACAATCCACCAGCAAGTTGTGGTTACAGAGAACGAGGGCCAACTCCGATTGCAAAGCAGTTCCTTCCCGCTGGCTTCTAACTTCCTCCGATTCCTCTCGAGGCAGGTCTCGGCTCCAGCCCTCCCCCCCACCCCCCACAACCCCCGGTGGGGTGGGTGGGGGGCCGCCTGCTCCCTTACAGAGTTGTGCAACCGGGGCAACTTAGGCCTCCATCTCACCCTCTCTCCTATGGCCAACCCGCTCGCCCTCACGTTCCCCCGGCTTAAATCCTTGCCGAACTCCTACAATCACCTCCTCACTACCCACTTCCTCCTTCCGGTCTCCACCCCCCCCCCCACCCCCACCCCCCCCCCACCGCCACCGAACCCCGAATCGAAACCTGTCCTCTGCCGGTAAATAAAAAAGAGAGGCAAAGCTCGTCAGGCCCGGCTCCTCATCTCCCGCAGGCTTCGGAAGAGGCCTACAGGCTTGGTTCCTAACCTGCGCGTAGGCCTCGATCCTCCACCTGAGGTTCCTATGGCAACGGCGGCTTGGAAAGTCCCCCCCGTTTCGATCTTTCCGTGTTTCGGATCGCTGCGGTGCGGAACGAGGGCAGTTACGAGCCTCCCCCCCCCTTTCTGGTTACCAGACAATGCAGCTCCGATCCTACCTCCAGCTCCGCGAGCGCTCGGGCGGCTGTTCCCACGGTAACCAGCGGACCGAAGCCGAGAACCTTCTGCGCGGAAGTCACGTCCGTAGCCCGCAATTTTTATAAAGTATCTCGACGTCTCTGAAGAGGTTGGCTCTTTTTTGTTTAATAAAACCACTTCCTCTTTCAGCACCTCACTTGGCTCACAAAACCAATTCCTGTCTCTACCCCCCCTCAACCTCAAACACTTAGATTCATGTACAGCACAGCAGGAGGCCATTGGGCCCATCGGGACTCTGCTGGCTCTATGCCTGACCTCCAAGTCAGTCCCATTCCAAGGCTAACAAGGAACGTCAACTAAAACTAAGACTAAGAGACTAAGAAATAGAGAACCGAGGACATTTGGCAAGCCAGCTACAGCTCTCGCCAACTCTGATGTGGAGTTGCCGGTGTTGGACTGGGATGGGGCACAGTACAAAGTCTCACCCCACCAGGTTAAAGTCCAACAAGGTTTATTTGGAAGCACAAGCTTTCGGGACCCTTCTGATGAAGGGGCAGCGCTCCAAAAGCTCGTGCTACCAAATAAACCTGTTGGACTTTAACCTGGTGTTGTGAGACTTCTTACTGTGTCTCACCAACTTTTACAGATGCCCCATAGAAAGCATTCTTTCTGGTTGTATCACAGCTTGGTCTGGGCTCCTGCTCTGCCCAAGACCACAAGGAACTACAAAAGGGTTGTGAATGTAGCCCAATCCATCACGCAAACCAGCCTCCCATCCATTGACTCTGTCTACACTTCCCACTGCCTCGGGGAAAAGCAGCCGGTATAATTAAGGACCCCACACACCCCGGACATTCTCTCTTCCACCTTCTTCCATCGGGAAAAAGATACAAAAGTCTGAGGTCCCGTACCGACCGACTCAAGAACAGCTTCTTCCCTGCTGCTGTCAGACTTTTGAATGGACCTACCTCGCATTAAGTTGATCTTTCTCTACACCCTCGCTGTGACTGTAACACAACATTCTGCACTCTCTCCTTTCCTTCTCTATGAATGGTATGCTTTGTCTATATAGCGCGCAAGAAACAATACTTTTCACTGTATCCCAATACATGTGACAATAATAAATCAAATCAAAATTCTGGTCCCACCATTTTCCCTGGAACTATTTCCTCTCCTTATAAGAACATAAGAAATAGGAGCAGGAGTAGGCCATCTAGCCCTTCGAGCCTGCCCCGCCATTCAATAAGATCATGGCTGATCTGTCGTGGCTCAGTTCCACATTCCCGCCCTCTCCCCATAACCCTTAATCCCCTCTCTTATCAAAAACCCATCAACCCGCGTCTTAAAAATATTTAGCGAGGCAGCCTCCACCACTTCAACGGGCAGAGAATTCCAGAGATTCACCACGCTTTGAGTGAAGAAGTTCCTCCTCAACTCCGTTCTAAACCGCCCCCCCTTTATCTTGAGGCTGTGCCCCCTAGTCCTACTGTCCTTTCTGAGTGGGAAGAGTCTCTCCACCTCTATCCTATCCATCCCATTCATCATCTTATACGTCTCAATGAGATCTCCCCTCATTCTTCTAAACTCTAACGAGTACAAGCCTAGTTTATTCAGCCTCTCCTCATAGCTCAACCCCCTCAACTCCGGTATCAGCCTAGTAAACCTCCTCTGCACTCCCTCCAGGGCCAAAATATCCTTGCGTAAGTACGGCGCCCAAAACTGCACACAGTACTCCAGCTGCGGCCTCACCAATGCCCTATACAGCTGCAGCAAGACCTCCCTACTTTTATATTCAATTCCCCTCGCTATGAAGGCCAGAATCCCATTCGCCTTCCTGACCACCTGCTGCACCTGCAAGCTGGGTTTTTGCGACTCATGCACAAGGACCCCGAGGTCCCTCTGCACCGTCGCCTGCTGCAGTTTTTCACCACGTAAGTAATAGTCCTTCCTACCATTCTTCCTACCAAAGTGGACCACCTCACACATGCCAACATTAAATTCCATTTGCCATTTCCTGGCCCATTCGCCCAGCCTATCTAGATCCTTCTGCAGACTCTGAGGAAGGATGTCCTTGCTATAGAGGGAGCACAGCGAGGGTTTACCAGGCTGATTCCTGGGATGGCAGGTCTGTCATACGAGGAGAGACTGAGTGGGTTAGGATTATATTCACTGGAGTTTAGAAGAGTGAGAGGGGATCTGATAGAAACTTATAAAATTCTAACAGGGTTAGACAGGGTAGATTCAGAAAGAATGTTCCCCATGGTGGGGGGAGCCCAGAACTAGGGGGTCAGAGTTTGAGGATTCGGGGTAAACCTTTTAGAACTGAGGTGAGGGGAAATTTCTTCACCCAGAGAGTGGTGAAATTCACTCCACAGAAAGTAGTTGAGGCCAAAATGATTTCAGGAAGGAATTAGATATCACTCTTGGGGCGAAAGGGATTGAGGGATATGGGGGGGGGGGGGGGGGGTCAGGATATTGAATTGGATGATGAGCCATGATCAGAATGAATGGGACAGCAGGATCGAGGGGCTGAATGGCCCCCTCCTGTTTCTGGTTTCTGTGTATGTTTCTCTGCAAGTGTTTACTGAATTCCTCTTTTAAAATTCGGTGTCTAATATTGTAAAATATGTTTGAACCTTTCCCCAGTTTCCTCCTTTTATAAAGTTCCGGTTGAATCTGCTTCCACCGCTGTTTCAGGCAGAACCTTCCAAATCACAATAACCCGTGTCTAAAACAAGATTCTCCTCATCTCCCCGCACCCCCCCCCCCAGACTGTGCTGCCCATACCTGCCCTGTTTTCAACTAATAAACTTTTCCCGAGCCGCCCAGCTCCCTGGTTTAATCCCTAGCCTGCGTATGGTCCATTTTGATGACTGAGTTATTATTGTGAATTGAGAGGTGTCAGGCCTGGCTCGGTGGGAAACCTCAGGGGTCAGAAGGTTATGGGTTCCAGTCCCATTCTGCAGATGTAGGCCCATGGTCTGAGACCCTCGCACTCCCAGCGTTGTAGGAACACTGCACAAGGGTGGCACAGTGGGTTAGCACTGCTGCCTCACGGCACCAGGGACCCGGGTTTGATTCCTGGCCTTGGGTCACTGTCTGTGTGGAGTCTGCATGTTCTCCCCATGTCTGCGTGGGTTTCCTCGGGGTGCTCCAGTTTCCTCCCACAGTCTGAAAGACGTGTAGGTTAGGGGGATTGGCCATGCTAAATTGCCCCTTAGAGTCCAAAGATGTGTAGGTTAGGGTGGATTGGCCATGCTAAATTGTCCCTTAGTGTCCAAAGATGTGTAGGTTAGGGTGGATTGGCCATGCTAAATTGCCCCTTAGTGTCCAAAGATGTGTAGGTTAGGGTGGATTGGCCATGCTAAATTGTCCCTTAGTGTCCAAAGATGTGCAGGTTAGGTGGATTGGCCATGCTAAATTGCCCCTTAGTGTCCAAAGATGTGTAGGTTAGGGTGGATTGGCCATGCTAAATTGTCCCTTAGTGTCCAAAGATGTGCAGGTTAGGTGGATTGGCCATGCTAAATTGTCCTTAGTGTCCAAAGATGAGCAGGTTAGGTGGATTGGCCATGCTAAGTTGTCCCTTAGTGTCCAAAGATGTGCAGGTTAGGTGGATTGGCCATGCTAAATTGTCCCTTAGTGTCCAAAGATGTGTAGGTTAGGGTGGATTGGCCATGCTAAATTGTCCCTTAGTGTCCAGAGATGTGCAGGTTAGGTGGAATTAGTGGGATAAATGTGGGGATAGGGCCTGGATGGGATGGCCTGTCGGACAGTAATGTAGACTCAATGGGTCAAATGGCCTTGTTCTGCACAGGAGGAGTTGCATGAACTCCGTGTGTCAGAACCACCCCGCAGTCGCAGTGCACTGACCAGATTAACGCTGTGAAATGTAGCCCCCCCCCTCCCCTCTCTGTGGAGAGATGAGTGACGAAGGAGGATACAAAGTCCTCCATCCCTATCAGAGCCCACCTCTCCCACAGCCCGAGTCTCGCTCCTCCAGGCCCGGCCTTCCAAACCCCTCCCCGTTCCCAGGGAAAGGACGCAATTTATTTTTAAAGAGAGAACTCTATTTTCGACGCAGGACAGTCTCTGCTGTCAGGTTCGATTAGCAATGAGGAGGCCTTCCAGGAGCCCGGGGCAATGACAGAGTTTGTGGACTGCCATCAACGTGTTCGACACACTCCACTGAATCCCTGCTCCTCGCTTTCTCCCTCCCCCCCCTCCCTCAATCCTCGCCTGCCTGGGGGGGTGGGGGGGGATAAA
>NW_027650700.1:7500-50112 GCF_965287045.1 Carcharhinus amblyrhynchos
TCTCTGTCTCTGCCCCTCTCTCTCTCTGTCTCTGCCCCTCTCTCTCTCTGTCTCTGCCCCTCTCTCTCTCTGTCTCTGCCCCTCTCTCTCTCTGTCTCTGCCTCTCTCTCTCTGTCTCTGCCCCTCTCTCTCTGCCCCTCTCTCTCTGCCCCTCTCTCTCTGCCCCTCTCTCTCTGCCCCTCTCTCTCTGCCCCTCTCTCTCTGCCCCTCTCTCTCTGCCCCTCTGTCTCTGCCCCTCTGTCTCTGCCCCTCTCCGTCTCTGCCCCTCTCTGTCTCTGCCCCTCTGTCTCTGCCCCTCTGTCTCTGCCCCTCTGTCTCTGCCCCTCTGTCTCTGCCCCTCTCCGTCTCTGTCTCCGTCTCTGTCTCTGTCTCTGTCTCTGTCTCTGCCCCTGCCCCTGCCCCTCTCTCTCTCTGTCTCTGCCTCTCTATAATTACAGAAAACTATTTGAGATATATATATCCGTTTCTTGCTGTCTTGTCTCCAATTATATTTGTATATAAAGCCATGTATATGTGTCTAACATGTATACATATATCTCTGTCTCTATTTTGCTCCCCCTCTCTCTTTATATCTCTCTCCTGAACATTTTCCCCAGGGTGTCACAGAATTACAGAATCGTTATGGCCCAGACAGAGGCTGTTCGACCCATTGAGTCTGCACTGGCCTTACCAAACGGCCACCGTGATTTAGTGCCATTCTGCTGCCTTTTCCCCTTAAACCCCCTGCATGTTGTTTCTGTTCAAATAATCAGCTAACACCCTCTCGGGTGACTGAATCTGCCTCCAGCACATTCCCAGGCAGAACGTTCCAGACCCCAAACCACTCACTGTGTGGAGAAGCTTTTTTTTCCTCAGGTCACATTTCCTGCTTTCACAAATTGCTTTATTCTCGTTCTCGATCCTTTGCATGGAGGAACAGTTTATCTCACTACTCTGTCCAGTCGCCCCTGTCATGATTTTGAACATCTCTATCAAATCTCCTCTAAGCCTTCTCCTCTCCAAGGAGAACAGCCCCAACCTCTCCAAATCTATCCTCCTAACTGATGTTTCTTATCCTGAGAACCACTCTTGCAACAAAAAAATTTCTCCTGATTCTCAATTCCTCCTGCCTCTGCTGCTTTTACCGATCCTCTCCAATCTGTGTCCTCCCCCACTCTGCGGGCGACCAACCCTCCAGGCAAAACAGTTTCTCCTTATTTGCTTGATCGAAATCCCCCTCGTGGGACGGCAGGGTGGCACAGTGGTTGGCACTGCTGCCTCATAGCACCAGGGACCTGGGTTCGATTCTTGGCTTGGGTCACTGCCTGTGTGGAGTTTGCACGTTCTCCCCGTGTCCATGCTCCAAAGATGTGTTGGTTAGGTGGATTGGTGATGCTAAATTGCCCCTTAGTATCAGGGGGCTCAGCTAGGGTAATTTTGTTCGGGGTTACAGGAATAGGGTGTGAGTGGGATTGTGGTTGGTGCAGACTCGATGGGCCGATTGGCCTCCTTCTGCACTGTAGGAATTCTGTGATTGTGAACGCCTCAAGTAAATCACCCCCTCCCCCCCCCACAACCCCTTAACCTTCTCTGCTGCGAAAGAGAATGATCCCAGCTTCTCCCCAATCTCTCTCCCTGTAAACCGAAGCGCGCGTGCACACACCTGCCCGTACAGTGCCCATGCATTGTCCACATGCCCCTCTACTTGTAGCTCTGGATGTCGAGATGTGCCACTTCCCTCAATCCAAGTTATTCTTCTTGCTTTCGGCCCGTTGTCGGCTGTCTCAAGGCCAGCCGTGGACCAGGTAGAAGCAGAGGTTACTGGGAATTCTTACCAGATCTGTGAAGATGCACAGTTTTTGAAAGTTGATATATTATTAGAACACAAAACTCTACAATGCAGAAAGAGGCCCTTCGGCCCATCGAGTCTGCACTGAACACAATCCCACCCAAGCCCTACCCCCATATCCCTACATATTATACTCACTTAATCCCTCTAATCTCCACTACCCCGGACACTAAGGGGCAATTTCTTAGCATGGCCAGTCAACCTAACCCGCACATCTTTGGACTGTGGGAGGAAACCAGAGTACCTGGAGGAAACCCCATGCAGACACGGGGAGAATGTGCAAACTCCACACAGACCGTGACCTGAGCCGAGAATCGAACCCTGGACCCTGGAGCTGTGAAGCAGCTGTGCTAACCACTGTGCTACCGTGCCGCCCATCATATAAAAATATATTCAAAACGTAATTTTAACTTCAACAGGCCTAAATAAAAAAAACTATCCCCTCTCAAGGGCAGTTTAGAAGCAACGTGAGGATAGTTAAAGTGATGAGCTAAGTGGGTTACTGTGGCCTTGAAGAGACCTAGACAGGGGGATGGGAAACAGAGTTGCCCTTTCAGCCCTCTGACCCTTTCCATTGTGAGAAATGTCAAAGTCATTGGATAAGCGAAAGAAGGTGGGTATCTTGGGGGGGTGGGGTGCGGCGGCTGAAGAAGAACAAAATCTGTGGCTGGTGGTGGGAATAGGAGGGGACGGCAGAGATCAACTGACCAGAAGGGGCTCAAGATGCAAGAGCAAAGCATCTACTAAACAGGGACTGAGAGAAGCAAAGGACATGTCTGGAGGAGGTGAGGAGGAGAAAGGAATTGAAATAGGAAAACAGAGCACCAGAGAAAGACAAAATAAAATGTTAAGAGCGTTGGGGGGTGTTTTATTTGGTTTATTATTGTCACGTGTATTAACATACAGTGAAAAGTATTTTTCTTGCACGCCATACAGACAAAGCATACCGTTCATAGAGAAGGAAAGGAGAGGGTGCAGAATGTAGTGTTACAGTCGTAGCTAGGGTGTAGAGAAAGATCAGCTCAATGTGAGGTAGGTCCATTCAAAATTCTGACAGCAGCAGGGCAGAAGCTGCTCTTGAGTCGGTTGGTACGTGACCTCAGACTCTTGTATCTTTTTCCTGACGGGAGAAGGTGGAACAGAGCAATCTGAGGTTGCAATTTGAAATTGTTGGGGGACCCGGGCAGAATCCAGGAGCCCTGGCACTTTGCACCGAGCTCTGTCAGAATGCAGCTGCAGGTCGAGGGCAGAGAGGTCAGAGCGGGTGAGGATCCGAATGACGAGCGACTGATGGTGGTGGTGGGTTATTGTCACGCACCAGTAACCAGTGAGGCTGTGGCTGCCAGTTCTTGTTCTCTCTCTCTCTCGTTTCCAGCCCACCAGATCCAACGTAACTCGGAGAGGACATCCAGGGTTTGTGTTTTTGTTGTTTTTGGTGGGGAGAGGATTAATTTTTGCAGTCAACGAGATTTACAGACCACCTTGTCAGTCTGGGGGTATTTGTGGGGGGAGGGGGGTGCTAAGGTGGGAGGCGATGGTGTTTGTGGTCAGCGGGATTTACAGATTGCCTCACCGGGTGTAGGGGGGGATTAGTGTTTACGGTCAGCAGGATTTACGGACACTGCGCCACCAGGCTGTGGGGGTCGACACTCTGCAGCTTCAGCGGTGTACCACTTATCTGAGTGGATGGCTGGCTGCTGTTGGAACGGTGTCTCCAGGCTGATAAATCTCTCGATTGATTCCGGGCAGGCACAGACCCGAGTGAAGTTAAACTTCCTGGATCAGATCGCCAAGTTCTGGGAACTCCAGGGATCCACCTTGAAGATTCCCAACGTCGAGCGCCGAATCCTGGACTTGTACAGTCTCAACAAGGTAACTAGGTTTATTCTCTTTAAACACTTTGAGGAGTGCTGATGGTTCTCAGTCCCCAGGGCCATTTCATCAGTTCCTTCAGCCCAGTCTCTCTGTGTTGCCATTCATGCTTTTAAAATGTGTTCACCATTCTCAGGACAGGTACAGCACAGGGTTAGATACAGAGTAAAGCTCCCTCTACACTGTCCCCATCAAACACTCCCAGGACAGGTACAACACGGGGTTAGATACAGAGTAAAGCTCCCTCTACACTGTCCCAGCATTGGGTGTAGCTCAAGAAACAGTTTTTGTAAAGGGTTTTCTGGTTTCTGAAGAACTATTGGGTAATATCGCAGAGCAGGCACTTTGCTCTTGTGTGCTGTGAAAAAGGCACTGAGCGATGCAAGCAGAGAAGGTGGGAGATGGCTCTCCCAATGCTTTCCATTGTCACCCACCCCTGCAGCCCACAAGGCAACAAGACCATCTGTATTTGTGAAGTTTGCAAATTATGCTGTTTATGTTGCAACCTGTGGTCCTCGCAGTTGAGTGATGAGAAAGAGAACGGCTAGGGGTTATCTGTTCCTGATCATGAGACTAAGATTGCATGTGTGTGCGGAAGCGTTGGCAAATGTGTGCATGCAAGTGTACAAGCATGTGTGCACACCCGTGAGTGTGTACGTGATTGTGTATTGTGAAACTGAACGTGAGGGTGCATAAGCCTGCGTGACTGTGTGGATGAGTGCGTGTACAAGAGTGCCCAAACATGTGAGTGTGCAAGCGTGAGGTGTATGTGCAAACATGCCACTGTGTGCATGGGCGGCATGAGTGTGCGTGCATGCTGGGGCGTGGATGTGCCAGGGGCGTGAGTGTGCGTGTGCCAGGGTGTGCGCATGAGCGTGAGGGTACAAGTGCCCTTTTGCTCACTGGTCTTGTGTCCCCTGTTGTTTTCAGATTGTCATTGAGGAGGGCGGCTATGAAGCTATTTGTCGTGATCGGCGTTGGTCGCGTGTGGCCCAGCGTCTGGGATACCCGCCGGGGAAGGGGATCGGCTCCCTGCTGCGCTCGCACTACGAGAGGGTCATCTATCCCTTCGACACTTTCCAGTCCGGAGCCAGCCTGGCGGTAAGGGACAGCAGCTCGGGGCTGCAAACACTCTCTGTATGTCTGGGAGAATGGGGTGGGGAGCCAGAGAGAGTCTGCTCTTCAGGGACCTGCCAGGATCAAGGATGGCGGGACGGCTGGTGACGTGGGCCTACCATTCACTTTGATTTTGAAACATCCTCATCTTCTAATCCCAGCAGGGCTTTGCTCCCTTTCCGTAACTCTACAGCCTGAGAACTCTGCACTTCTTCAATTCACCCCCCCTCCCCTCCAGTATCCAACAATGGCAGCCGGCCTTGCACTCAACTAACAGCAGCCTGACACTCTGGAATTTCCATCCAAAATTGATGCCCCTCTTTCCGCCTCGCTCGGTATTTCCCATATCCTCTGCCCCTCATCGTGTCATTGACTCCCTCTTTCTCTCTAGTGCCCCCTTGCGCCCTCTCTCTCGAGGCCCCCTTGCCCCCCTCTCTCTGGTGTGGTGAGGTGGAGGGGAGGGGGCAGGGTTGGGGGCCATCCCATCTCTGCTCCTAGGCCTTGCTGGAATGCTGACTGTTCTGGTGCTGGTGAGAATGGCTCGCTGCACTCGAGAGTTCAGGTGGGCACCGCACTGGCGCTGACCGAGCGGCAAGGCGGTGAGAGCTTGGTGCTGGCTCGAAGCTTCGTGTCTGCTGTGGCACCAGCCCCGTGAATGGATTGGGCTTTGAAATGTAACTTGGGGCTCATGGTAATGCCATCACTTAATGTTGTGAGTGTAACTTTGTTCTGTCTGTCTGTCTCTCTCTCTCTCTCTTGCTCCCCATTTGTCTGTGCAGTGTCAGCCAGGGCCGCAGTTTGACAGTGAAGAGAAGGACCGCGAGTATAAACCGCACAGCATCCCGCTCCGCCAGTCTGTTCAGCCCTCCAAGATGAATGGGCGACGAGCCAAACGCCTGCAGGCTGAGGTGAGTGGAGCCCTGGGTCTGGGCCACGGCAGATCAGTACGGATAACCCAGGCCTTACACCATTTCCTGCTCCTCTTTTTGGTCTTTGTGATGTGGGTGTGGCTGGCCCAGGCCAAGCGTTTATATCCTTGAGAAGGTGGCAGGTGAGCCGCCATCTTGAACCTGCTGCAGGTACACTCCCAGTGCTGTTAGAGAGGGAGTTCCAGGTTTTTGACCCAGTCACAGTGAAGGAACGGCCGGTTATATTTCCAAGTTGGGATGGTGTGTGGGAGGGAGGGGAGAACTTGCAGGTGGTGAGTGTTCCCCATGGCGTCTGCTGCCCTCGTCCTGCGAGGAGCTAGAGGTGGCAGGTTTGGGTGGCGCTGTCAAAGGAACCTTGGTAATGAATGATGGGATGTTGAGGTGTTTGTTGGAAGGAGTGGGGGGGATCTTTAGAGTGCACATGTTGGGAGCAGGGCAGGTAGAGAGAGATGAGTTAAGTAGCTGAGTTACAGAATATAAGAACAGGAAGGTTATGTGTGGTGTTGTGTAAGTCACACGAAGGTGACTAAATTTGCTGAAGACAGGAAGATGTGAAGAAGACAAAGTGTCTGTAAAGGGATACAGATTAAAGAGAGAGGGCAAATACTTGTCAGATATAATGTGGGAAAATGTGAGATTGTCCACTTTGGCAGGAAGAGTAACAAGACAGCATATTACTTGAATGGATATAAACTGCAGAAAGCGACAGTGCAGAGGGATCTGCGTGTCCAGGTACTTCCTACAGTGCAGAAGGAGGTCATTTGGCCCATCGAGTCTGTGCCAACTCTCCGAAAAAGCATCTTCCCCAGGGCCTATCCCCTTAGCCCCAGGGCCTATCCCCTTAGCCCCAGGGCCTATCCCCTTAGCCCCGTGCATTTAGCATGGCTAATCCATCTAAGCCACACATCTTTGGACACTAAGGGGGTATTTAGCATGGCCAATCCACCTAACCTGCACATCTTTGGAGTATGGGAGGAAACCCACGCAGACACGGGGAGAACTTGCAGACTCTGCACAGACAGTGGCCCGAGGTTGGAATTGAACCTGGGTCCCTGGTGCTGTGAGGCAGCAGTGCTGTTCTGAAAGTTAGTGACCTTTCTGTACTGTTGGTGGGCAGCCAGGAGAAGACTGGACTCAGTTACAGGGTCAGCACTTTGCCCTCATGTTTCCCTCACCATGTTTCCTGTCCACTTTTACCTCAGACGGAGCCGACAGAAGCTGACATTGCCAAGAACCCTGAGCTCAAGAAGCTGCAGATATACGGAGCTGGTCCCAAGATGGTGGGGCTGGGCCTGGTGGTCAAAGACCGAATTAACCGCAAGCGAGGTGGGTGTTTCTTCTGAATCCACTCGCCAACAAGGCAGTTGCTGATGTGTGTGTCTTTCTCTGTATATCTTACTCTCTCTGCCCCTGTTTTCCCCCCTACCTGTTTTGTACTTCCCCCGTCCGCCCCTGTGCCAGCTCCCCTACCCGCTCTCCCTGCTGTGCCTCCCCACCCCGCCCTCCACGCATTCCCTTCGGCCCCTCAGCTCAAATTTCTCTTTCTTCCTCCCCTCCTCGGCTCTCTCTGTCCCCAACCCACTCCCTCTTTCTTTCTGTCTATCCCAACACCGCCCTTCGCCCCCCCACCCCACCTCCCTGTATCTGTCCTCCCCCCACCCCCTGCCTCTCCTTGCTAGATTCCATTTGCTCACTGCTCCTTCTCGTTGACAGACAAGGACTGCCTCGATTGCCCCCCCACGCTTGTGGTGAAGGAGGAGATTGTGGGCGAGACCAAAGTGGAGTACGGCCTGCAGCCTTGTCCGGTGATCAAGGAGGAACGGACAGACACAGATGCCTCCAGCAAGATGACAATGAGACTCCGCAAGGGGGCCATCTCAGCACAGTTTGTGAGTATTGCCCATCTGTTCCCCCACTTCCCTTGGGAAATCTGAACTTGCTGCCCAGAATCCCTGGCTGATTTTCACACTCTGCTGCTCAGCACCATTACCCAGAGTGCTCCGCTTTGAAATCACATGCCTCACTCCACCCTCACTGGGTTCCAGTTCAACTCCCAACCCAGAGCTCCAGCACAAAGAAAAGCCAACGCCCACACTTGGAGGGCCAGTGCTGAGGGAGTGCCGCCCTGTGGGAGGGTCAGTGCTGAGGGAGCACCGCCCTGTGGGAGGCTCAGTGCTGAGGGAGCACCGCCCTGTGGGAGGGTCAGTGCTGAGGGAGCGCCGCCCTGTGGGAGGGTCAGTGCTGAGGGAGCGCCGCCCTGTGGGAGGGTCAGTGCTGAGGGAGCACCGCCCTATGGGAGGTTCAGTGCTGAGGGAGCATCGCCCTGTGGGAGGGTCAGTGCTGAGGGAGCACCGCACTGTGGGAGGGTCAGTGCTGAGGGAGCACCGCACTGTGGGAGGCTCAGTGCTGAGGGAGCACCGCCCTATGGGAGGTTCAGTGCTGAGGGAGCATCGCCCTGTGGGAGGGTCAGTGCTGAGGGAGCACCGCACAAAGTTTTTACATTGTCTGTTTTTGGGATCTTGCTGTGTGTAAATTGCCTGCCATGTTGCAAAAAAACAGTGAATGTAGAATGAAGACATCTGCGCCAGCTGTTAGGGGGATTGTAGTTTTCCGTGGACGTGAGTAAAGCTGTAGGATTGGAAAAATCATAACTAATCTCTGGGACGACCTCTCAGGGTAAACTCCGACTTTGTTGCATTGGAGAGACTAGAAGTTATTGCTCCCTCACACCTGTACTCTCGCACATCTCTCAAATGCTCACTCACATCAGTGCATGCACGCACCTACCCGCACCCATGCGTACACAAGCAGGTGCATTCACGCTTGCACGTGCTGCTTTGCCATCTTGGACTCAGCCAAAAACTTCTGTGCCAAGCACATACCCTCACTGCTGCCCTAGAACCCCCTCTTCCACCCTCAAACTCCCCCCTCCGCTCCACCCTCCCTCTCTGACCGCAAACCCGGCTGCCGATACACAAACTCTCGTGTCGCGCTCACAATCTCACTGATTCACCCGCGCCCTTGCACCCCCACGCTCACTGACTTCTTTCCCTCCCCCTCCTCCCTTCCCATTCTCTCCCCTCCCCCCGCCACCATCAAAACCCCCAGCTGCCCCCCCGACTTTGCCGACCTCTCCCTCAGTTTGAGATTTCTTCCTGTGTGTGAGTCGAGCTCTGGCGTTTTCCTGAGTGTGTTTTCCCTGCTTCGCAGATGGAATCGTATGTGTGTCTAATCTGCTCCCGCGGGGTGGAGGAGGAGAAACTGGTCCTCTGTGAAGGCTGCGACGACAGTTACCACACTACCTGCCTCATCCCTCCACTCCCAGAGATTCCCAGAGGAGACTGGAGGTGTCCCAAGTGTGTCGTTGAAGTAAGAGTTGCACTTTGTCTCTTTCACACTGCAACGTAGAGAGAAGGGGACAGTTCTGAAGGCGGGACGGAGGGGGGGCTTTAGATGCATAAGTCAAAATACAAATTTGGGGTCAGAGTGGGCCACTCGGCCCCTCGAGCTTGTTGTCCCATTCGATAAGACCATGTCTGATCTGATTGTAACCTTGACCCCACATTCCCGCCGGTACCCCCGATAATCTTTCACCCCCTCGTTAATCCAGAATCCATCTGCCTCCGCAGATTGCGGAGACCCCTTGCCGCGATATTTGATTCATCTCTTCCCACTAGCAAAATTCTGGAGGGTGGCTAACTTGTTCTGTTGTTTAAGGAAAGTAGCAAAGACCAGCCAGGGAATTACGGGCCAGCGAGCCTGCCGTCAGTGATAGGTAAGTTACTGGAGGGGATTCTGAGGGGCAAGATCTACCAATATTTGGATAGTCCAGGTCTGGTTAGGAGTAGTCAGCATGGCTTTGTGTGGGAAATCAGGTCTGATGAATCTTTTAGAGTTTTTCGAAGAACTGACCAAGAGGATGGATGAGGGAAGGGCAGTAGATGTTGCCTATGTGGACTTTTGCAAGGCCTTTGACATGGTCCAGCATGGCGTACTAGTCTGGAAGGTTGCATGGGATCCAGGCAGAGCTAGCAAATTGGATTTGAAATTGGCTCAATGGTAGGAAGCAGAGGGTGATGGTGGAAGATTGCTTCTCAGACTGGAGGGCTGTGACTCCGCGGTGTGCCTCAGAGTTCAGTGCTGGGACCCTTGTTATTTTGTTATTTATGTGAATGATTTGGATGTGAATGTAAAAGGCACGGTTAGTAAGTTTGCAGATGGTACTAAATTAGGAGGTATTGTTGATAGTGAAGAAGGTTATGAAAAATTACAGGGAGATCTTGATCAGCTGGGGAAGTGGACCAAGGATTGGCAAATGGATTTCAACCTAGATAAAGGTGAGGTGTCGCATTTTGGAAAGTCAGTCTAGGGTAGGACTACACAGTGAACGGTAGGGCCCTGGGGAGTGTTGAGAAACAGAGGGCCCTGGGGAGTGTTGAGGAACAGTGTGACCTAGGAGTACAAGTACATGGTGCATTGAAAGCGGCATCACGGGTAGACAGGGTGGTGAAGAAGGCGTTTAGCACACTGGTCTTCATCAGTCAGGGCATTGACTGTAGGAGTTGGGACATTGTGTTCCAGTTGTACAAGTCATTGGTAAGGCTGCACTTGGAGTATTGCGTACAGTTTTGGTCACCCCGTTATAGGAAAGATATTGATAAATTGGAAAGAGTTGCAGAGAGGATTTACGAGGCTGTTGCCAGGACTGATGGGCCTGAGTTATAGGGAGTGGTTGGCCAGGCTAGCACTTTAGTTAAGAGATTGAGGGATGATCTTATTGAGGTGCATAAAATCATGAGGGGCAGAGATAGGATGAACACACATCCCCCGGGGAAGGGGGAATTGAAAACTAGAAAGGATGGAGTTTAAGGTGAGGGGGGAAAGTTTTTTAAAAGGGACCTGAGGGGCAACTTCTTCACACAGAGAGTGGTGCGTGTATGGAATGAGCTACCAGAGAAAGTGGTTGCAGCAGTTACAATAGCGACATTTAAGTATTTGGATAAGTACGTGGGTGGGAAAGGATTGGAGAGATGTGGGCCAAACATGGGCAGTTGAGACTAACCGGGAGAGTACCATGCTTGGCATCTCCAGGTTGGACTGATGGGCCTGTTTCCTTACAGTATTGCTCTATGACTCTACAACTCTCCCTTAAAAAGATTCCAAGACTCTGCTCCCCCCAGCCTTCTGAGGAAGAGAGTTCCAGAGACTCAGCCCCCTCTGAGGGAAATAATTTCTCCCATCTCCGCCTGCACTGAGCGATTCCCTTATTTTTAAACAGTGCCCCCCCCCCCCCCACCCCCGCCACACACACACACACACACACATACACCAAGTTCTAGACTCTCCCGCAATAGGAAACATCCTCTCCACATCCACCCTGTCAAGAAACCCCCTCAGGATCTGAAAGGTTTGGATCGAGTTGCCTCTTACTCTTCTAAACTGCAGCAGATACAAGCCTAACCTGTCTGACCTTTCCTCATCAGACAACCTGCCCATTCCAGGGATGGGCCTGGGAAACCTTCTGTCCCAACACATTTACGTCCTTTCTTAAATGTGGGCGGCACGGGGGTTGCGTTGGACAGGCGCCGGGGACCCGGGTTGATTCCTGGCCTCAAGTGACTGTGTAGAGTTTGCACGTTCTCCCTGTGTCTTTGTGGATTTCTTCCAGTTTCGTCTTAGTCCAAAGATGTGCAGGTTAGATGGATTGGCCATGCTAAACTGTCCCTTAATGTTCGAAGATACGCAGTTTAGGGGGATTGGCCATGCTAAATTGCCCCTTAATGTCCAACGATATGCGGATTTGGTGGATTGGCCGTGCTAAATTGCCTCAGTGTCAGGTACTAACAGGGTAAATAAGTGGGGTTATGGGGATAGGACCTGGGTGGGATTGTTGTCTGTGCAGACTCAGTGGCCACCTTCTGCAGTCAGGAGACCATACTGTGCCTGATATTGTGGCCTCATCAATTCCCTGTACAACTGAAGCATAACCTCTTACTTTTGTATTCAATTCCCCTCACAATAGCATTCCATTAGCTTTCCTTATCACTTGCTGTACCTGTGTACTAGCCAATGATACCACAATCATTGAAGGTATGTATGTGTGCCTGCGTGTGTGTGTTCTGCTGTTCATTTTGATCTTGGCTGATCATCAGATTCAATATCCTGATCCCCCCGCCCCCTTTCCCACTCGTATCCCTTGATCCCTTTAGCTCCAAGAGTTATATCTAATTTCTTCTTGAAATCACACACGTTTTGGCCTCAATTGTGTTCTGTGGTAGTGAATTCCACACATTCACCACCTTCTGGGTGAAGAAATTTCTCCTCACCTCAGTTGTAAAAGGTTTATCCCTTATCGTCAAACTATGACCCCTAGTTCTAGACTGCCCCACTATTGGGAGCATTCTTTCTGAATCTACCCTCTCTAACCCTGTTAGAATTTCATAAGTTTCTATGAGATCCCCTCTTACTCTTCTAAACTCCAATGAATATAATCCTAACCGACTTAGTCTCTCCTCATATGACAGACCTGCCATCCCAGGATTCAGCCTGGTAAACCTTCGCTGCGCTCCCTCTATAGCAAGGACATCCTTCCTCAGATAAGGACACCAAAACTGCACACAATACTCCAGGTATGGCCTCACCAATGCTCTATGCAAATGCAACAAAACATCCTTATCCCTATACGCAACTCTTCTTGCTACGAAAGACAACATACCATTTGCCTTCTTTACTGCCTGCTGTGCCTGCGCACTTTCTTTCAGCAGCTGATGCATGAGGACACCAAGGTCTCGCCAAGATTCCCCTCCCTCCTCCCATCCAGTTCTGGGCATCACATTTCAGAGTAGATGTGAAGTCTTTAGAGAGAGAGTGTGGAAAAGATTGAGGAGAATGGTTCCAGGGATGAGGGGACTTCAACTCCATGGATAGATTGGGAGAAGTTGGGAATGTTCTCCTTGGGAGAAGAGAAGGTTGTGGGAGATTTGATCGAGGGGTTCAAAATCATGAGGGGGGATTGGGGTCCAGAACAGAGTACAGACGCAGAAACTGTTCCCAAAGGCAGGAGGGTGGGGAACTGTGGTGGGGCGGGGGGGGTACATACAGATTGAAGGCGATTGGAGAAAGAAGCGACAACGACACAAATCACAGAATCTCAAAGTGCAGAAGAGGCTCTTTGGCCCATCGGATCTGCACCGATATGTGAGAAATACCTGACTTCCCACCTAGTCCCATTCACAAGATTTGGCTCTGAATGTTGTGATGGGTCAAGTGTTCATCCAGGTACTTCTTAAAGGATGCGAGGCAACACGTCTCCACCACCCTCCCAGGCAGCACATTCCAGACCCTCACCACCCTCTGGGTAAAAAGCTTTTCCTCACAATCCCCCCGAACCTCCTGTCCCTCACCTTGAACCTATGTCCCCATGTGACTGATCCTTCAACTAAGGGGAACAGCTGCTCCCTATCCATTCTGTCCATGCCCCTCATAATCTTGGACATCTTGATCAGGTGGCCTGCTCCGACGAAAACAGCCCTAGCCTACCCAACCTCTCATCATAACGTAAATGTTCCATCCCAGGGATCATCCTAGTGAATCTCCTCTGCATCCCCTCCAGTGCTGTCACATCCTTCCAGTAATTTGGTGACCAGAACGGCACACAGTATTCCAGCTGTGGCCTCACCAAAGTTCTATACAACTCCAACATGACTTTCCTGCTTTTGTAAACCATGTCCTGATTGATAAAGACAAGTGTCCCATGTGCCTTTTTCACCACCCTACTAACATGCCCTTCCACCTTCAGAGATCTGTGGACAATCACTCCAAGGTTCCACAGAACTTCCTCGTGTCCTACCATTCATTGAATACTTCCTTGTCAAATTACTCCTTCCAAAGTATGTCATCTCACACTTTCTCGGAGAGAGTTTTTCCATGCAGCGAGAGTTAGGATCTGAAGGCTCTGTCCAAGTGTGCTAGGGGCAATTGATTTCTGCAAAAGCAGGTCAACCAGTCCCACTGTTCCTCTGCCTTCTCCCTGCGACTCTGTCCATTCTTCCTTTTCAGATACCAATCCCAATTCCCCTTGGGGAAGTCTGGATTGAATCTGCCTCCCCCACACTCTCAGGCAGCGCCATTCAGTTCCTACCCACTTGCCGCGTGAAAAGCTCTCTCCTCGTGTCTCCATCACTTCTTTCGCCTTCAATCTGTGTCACCTCTGGAAGGTTAAGGGAAGATTTAATAGAGGTGTTTTGGATCAGTTAGAGAGCTTGGCCAGAGAGAGTCTGGGATCATGATGGACCTGTCACGACATGTCCACTTCTCGCCACGTTTCTTCTCTGTTGATGTACAGGGTTTTGGGTAAAGATATTTTGAAACTAATGGATGCTGCCAGTCACCTAATGAATCATAAATCTACCCCTTACGCAGGAGTGCAAGAAACCAGCGGAGGCCTTCGGCTTTGAGCAGGCAACAAGGGAATACACCCTGCAGAGCTTCGGCGAGATGGCGGACACGTTCAAGTCGGACTATTTCAACATGCCTGTTCACGTGAGTGCACGGCACGCCATGGTGGCAGTGGGAACGCGGCGCGCTACAGTGACAGCACGCCAAGAGCATCGCGCCGGCAGAGCGGGAGCCAAGGTGTCCCTGGCTCTTCCCTGAGCACGAGAATTTGGAGTGAGACCCCACCACCCCACCCTGCTCAGAATCTGAGATGTTTCAATAAGATCCCCTCTCGTTCTTCTAAACTCCAATGGGTTCAGGCCCCGACCTGCTCGACCTTTTCCTCATGAGACAGAAACCGCCCCCCCTTCACCCAAGGAATTGGCCCAGTGAACCTTCTCTGAACGGTGTCCGATGCGAGAATTATAGAACCCTTTCACTGAAGAGGGAGGCCATTCAGCCCATCGAGCCTGCACCGACAACAATCCCACCCAGATCCTATCCTCATAACCCCACATATTTACCTTGGCTAATCCTTCTAATTTACGCGTACCGGGGCACGAAGGGGTAATTTAGCACGGCCAGTCCACCTAACCTGCACATCTTTGGACTGTGGGAGGAAACCCACGCAGACACGGGGAGAACGTGCAGACTCCGCACAGACGGTGACCCAGGCCGGGAATCAACCCTGGCTCCGTGGCGCCGTGAAGTAACAGTGTGCCACCGTGCCGCCCTTGTAAACTTGAGGGATTCCTTCAGCACAGAGATCAAAACCGTACGCAGTACTCTGGCTGCAGAAACACCAAGTTGTACGATTGGAGCAACTCGGACCTGTCAGTCAATGGGTGAAGCTGGTTTTCTTGTGCGCGCGTGTCAGCGTTAGCGGAGTGATTCTGGAGGGTGAGGATCAGGCATCCCGGCTGGTCCTATCCATCCCAGCCTGAGAATGGCTGTGCCCTCACTCAGACTGGGTGATGGGCTGAAGCTTGCTGAGTGAGCGGCTCTGAGGAGGCCCGAGCCCCCTTTAGGGGAGCTGCAAAGGCAGCGTGGGATTGACTGGCAGCCAAAGCTTATTTCCCTTTGTCTCAATCTCTCTCACCCTCTGTCCCTGGCTGTAGATGGTCCCGACGGAGTTAGTGGAGAAGGAGTTCTGGCGTCTGGTGAGCAGTATCGAAGAGGATGTCACAGTTGAGTACGGCGCTGACATCCACTCCAAGGAATTTGGCAGCGGCTTCCCCAACAAAGGTGGCAAAAGGCAGCTGGCCCCAGAGGAGGAGGTTCGTGAACCGCAAACTTTGCCAGCTTAACGTGTGTCTGATTAGAACGGGCCACAGGAGAGGCTAGTTTCCGCGTGCTCGCCCCCCCCTTCCCTCGCGCACCCCCCCTTCCCTCGCGCACCCCCCCTTCCCTCGCGCACCCCCCCTTCCCTCGCGCACCCCCCCTTCCCTCGCGCACCCCCCCTTCCCTCGCGCACCCCCCCTTCCCTCGCGCACCCCCCCTTCCCTCGCGCACCCCCCCTTCCCTCGCGCACCCCCCCTTCCCTCGCGCACCCCCCCTTCCCTCGCGCACCCCCCCTTCCCTCGCGCACCCCCCCTTCCCTCGCGCACCCCCCCTTCCCTCGCGCACCCCCCCTTCCCTCGCGCACCCCCCCCTTCCCTCGCGCACCCCCCCTTCCCTCGCGCACCCCCCCTTCCCTCGCGCACCCCCCCTTCCCTCGCGCACCCCCCCTTCCCTCGCGCACCCCCCCTTCCCTCGCGCACCCCCCCTTCCCTCGCGCACCCCCCCTTCCCTCGCGCACCCCCCCTTCCCTCGCGCACCCCCCCTTCCCTCGCGCACCCCCCCTTCCCTCGCGCACCCCCCCTTCCCTCGCGCACCCCCCCTTCCCTCGCGCACCCCCCCTTCCCTCGCGCACCCCCCCTTCCCTCGCGCACCCCCCCTTCCCTCGCGCACCCCCCCTTCCCTCGCGCACCCCCCCTTCCCTCGCGCACCCCCCCTTCCCTCGCGCACCCCCCCTTCCCTCGCGCACCCCCCCTTCCCTCGCGCACCCCCCCTTCCCTCGCGCACCCCCCCTTCCCTCGCGCACCCCCCCTTCCCTCGCGCACCCCCCTTCCCTCGCGCACCCCCCCTTCCCTCGCGCACCCCCCCTTCCCTCGCGCACCCCCCCTTCCCTCGCGCACCCCCCCTTCCCTCGCGCACCCCCCGCTTCCCCCGCGCACCCCCCGCTTCCCCCGCGCACCCCCCGCGCACCCCCCGCGCACCCCCCGCTTCCCCCGCGCACCCCCCGCTTCCCCCCGCTTCCCCCGCGCACCCCCCGCTTCCCCCCCGCTTCCCCCGCGCTTCCCCCGCGCACCCCCCGCTTCCCCCGCGCACCCCCTTTCCCCTCCCCTCCCCGCCCCTACGCACTGTCTCTCGTACCTTGTAGGAGTGGAGGTTTGTTGCTGTCGGGGGTATGTTTCTGCCGAGCTCTAGGCCCTGGGTTAGCATGGGGAGTGGTACATTTAACATGTTGTTAGCGTCGACCAGTCACAAGTGGAACAGTAATGAGGCAGTGCCATCTGCTGGCACTTTACTTCATTACACAGACTCCTTCTCCCTACACAGTTTGTTTTGTTCCCTCAAACTGCCAATCTCACATTTTGTGTAACTTTGTCCCCCTCTCTCTGTCTCTGTCCCTGTCCCTGTCTCTCTGTCCCTGTCCCCCTCTCTCTCTCTCTCTCTGTCTCTGTCCCTGTCCCTCTCTCTGTCTCTCTCCCTCTCTGTCTGCCTGTCTCTGGCCCTCTCTCTCTCTCTGGCCCCCTCTCTCTGGCTCTCACAGCAGTACACAGAGTGTGGCTGGAACCTAAACGTGATGCCCGTGCTTGACCAGTCGGTTCTGTGCCACATCAATGCCGATATCTCAGGGATGAAGGTGCCCTGGCTTTACGTGGGCATGTGCTTCGCTGCCTTCTGTTGGCACATCGAGGATCACTGGAGCTATTCCATCAACTACCTCCATTGGTGAGTGGCCGGCGAAGTGGAGGTGGGGGGGGGACACCTGATCGAGGCCTTTAAAATGATGATGGGCATTTCAATAGGATCGACACAGAGAAAATCTTTGCTCCTGTGTGTGTGCCTATCAATGTATGCGAGACTGCACTCTTGTGTTTGTGTGTGTGTGTGGGTGTGCTGTGCTTGCGTGTGTATGTTTGTGTGCCTCAGCCAGAGACTGGGGGGAGCGTGGGACTCGCTCCCACAGGGAGCGGGGGGAGTGTGGGACTCGCTCCCACAGGGAGCGGGGGAGGTAAATCGTGTCAATGTGTTTAAGGGTGACGGGGTGTGGTGGGGGAGAGGGTGGAGGGTTGTTAGGAGGTGGGGGGGGGGGGTTGGGGAGGAGTTGTGGGGGTGGTGGGTGGGAGTGGAGAGGGCTTGGGAGTGGGTAGAGAGGGTGGGTGGGGGAGCTAGATAAACACAAGAGGGAGAAAGGAATAGAGAGAAAAAGAGACAGACACAGAGATGGGGGATGCAGGGTAGTTGCAGGAGTCTGGTCTGGGTCAGAAACACCAGCACAGAGCAGAGGGGCCGAAAGGCCTGGCACTCGTGAGATAGTTTTATTCTTGTTTTGGAGAACAGGTACAACAAATGAAAGTCCTGGGGGCCCTCGGAAAGGAGGGATTGCACCCGCGTTTGTAGAGGGGGGAATACAGTAGGGTGTCTCTGGGACAGAAATATTCTTCACTCTCTTTGCCTTCTCTTCCACCTGTCTTTCCTCCTCCTCCTCCTCCTCCACCTCCTCAGGGGAGAACCGAAGACCTGGTACGGTGTTCCCTCCTACGCGGCGGAGCAGCTGGAGGCAGTGATGAAGAAACTGACACCGGAATTGTTCGAGAGTCAGCCCGACCTCCTCCACCAACTGGTCACCATCATGAATCCCAACATCCTCATGTCACACGGAGTGCCCGTAAGTACCCAGCTCTGGGTGGGGTGGCAGGGGGGCTGGGTGGGTCTCCTCCTTTTGTATTCATTCACATGAATGAGAAAAGAAAGGTGCAGTCGAAGCTTTGCAGCGGGCAGTCATCAGGTCGCCACATTTCGGAAGGAACAACAGCGTTAAACTGCGCGAGGAAAGGAAGGCAAAAAGCAGGGAGCTGTCCGTCTGCAAGCGAAAGAAACGTGTCCAGGCATCGTGCCTTCTGTTTTATTAAAGGAAAGCTTGGGGCTGGGGTTCAACATTCACGCCCTCCACCACCCACACACAGAGGCAGCAGTGTGTACCGTCTACAGGGCGCACTGCAGCGACTCGCCAAGGCTCCTTTGACAGCGCTGCCCAAACCTGCCACCGCTCCCTCCCTAACAGCGCTGTGGGTGTACCTACACCACACGGGACTGCAGCAGGTTCAAGATGGCAGCTCACCCATCATCTTCTCAAGGGGACAATTAGGGATGGGGGGGCAGTAAATGCTGGGCACAGCCAGTGATGCCCACGTCCCCGAAATGAATAAGAAATCCCAAAATATTGGCGAAGATAGACTTCAGTGTAATTATTAACAGAGCTGTGAGGGACCCATTGACTCATCTGCCTACTAATTTGTTGAAAAAAGTGGCTAAAATAAATACAGGCATTCCTCTGTTTTAGTGTTTAGGGACAGTGTAGAGGGAACTTTATTCTGTATCTAACCCTGTACTGTACCTATCCTGGGAGTGTTTGATGGAGGACAGTGTAGAGGGAGCTTTACTCTGTATCTAACCCCGTGCTGTCCCTGTCCTGGGAGTGTTTGATGGGGGACAGTGTAGAGGGAGCTTTACTCTGTATCTAACCCCGTGCTGTACCTGTCCTGGGAGTGTTTGATGGGGGGACAGTGTAGAGGGAGCTTTACTCTGTATCTAACCCTGTGCTGTACCTGTCCTGGGAGTGTTTGATGGGGGACAGTGTAGAGGGAGCTTTACTCTGTATCTAACCCCGTGCTGTCCCTGTCCTGGGAGTGTTTGATGGGGGACAGTGTAGAGGGAGCTTTACTCTGTATCTAACCCCGTGCTGTCCCTGTCCTGGGAGTGTTTGATGGAGGACAGTGTAGAGGGAGCTTTACTCTGTATCTCACCCCTTGTTGTAGCTGTCCTTGCTGGGTGTTGTCACTGTGAGCAGCTGAACTGTTTGCAGTGTCTCAAGGTTAACGGCATTGTGTGTTATTTTGATTTCTTTCAGGTGGTGAGAACCAATCAGTGTGCTGGTGAGTTTGTCATCACCTTTCCGAGGGCTTATCACAGTGGATTCAATCAAGGTTACAATTTCGCTGAGGCTGTGAACTTCTGCACTGCCGACTGGGTATGGTTTCCCGAGCCCGTTCCTCAGCACCTTTCGCTGTATAAACTACACTGTGTGTTCGGTCACAAGCTGCGACACTCTGAACTAACCTCAATCCTTTCCTCCTGTACGCCAAGTAACACCAGTACGAACGGGGGGGGCGGGGGGGGCCATTCGGCCCCTCTCCAGCCTGTTACACCGGAACAGGAGGAGGCCATTCAGCCCCCACCCACCCATCCCCATCCCCAGCCTATTTTGGAGCTGAAGTCCCCTAATCTCTGGAACTGTTCTCAGCACTCTTTTCCACATTCACTTAGTCTCTGTCTCTTGTGCTCTCTCTCGCTCGCCGTCTCTTTCTTTCTCTCTCGCTTGGCTTCTCATCCTTCCTAAATTACGGTATCCAGAGCTAGACGTGATACCCCGGGCCTGGCCGAAGCCATGTTTTATACAAGTTTAACACAGTGTCTTTGCTTGTGTTCTCTGTGCCCCATTAGTAAATCCTCGGAAACTGTATGTATTTTATTACCTGCGCTCTCAGCCTGTCCGACAACCACGAGTGATTTATGCAGATTCACACCCAGGCCCTCTCTGTGACCTGTGGGCACCACTGGGGCTAGCGTGTGTTATCATCACCCGTGATGTATTTTAACTTGATTCGCTCTGTGTGCAATGTTCTCCTTTCCTGAATGAGTCACGACATACAGCCGCTTCCCACCAGTCAACAATCCCTAGGCTAACCTAATCTAGTCGGTTAGTAAAACCACTGCTGGCAGACACTGCCAGGCAGGTGCTCTGTACGTTCACGCCAGCGCCGCGATCTGCTCTTGTGTCTTGGCACTGACCCGGCCGTCTCCTCCCTTCCAGCTACCGGCCGGTCGCCGGTGCATCGAGCACTACCGGTGGCTGCACAGGTACTGCGTCTTCTCCCACGAGGAGCTCATCTGCAAGATGGCCGCCTGTGCGGAGCAGCTGGACCTGAACTTAGCGGCAGCTGTTCACAAGGAGATGTTTATCATGGTGCAGGAGGAGCGGAAACTGAGGAAGGCGCTACTGGAGAAGGTATGGCGGGCTCGCAGCCGCGAAGGAGGGTGCTGGGTGGGGGGGGTGCTGCACGGTGGAACTGGGCTGGGGGGAGCACTATGTACATTCAATTCTGTGATTCTGATTTGGGCTCGATTGGTTAGGCCTGGGTGGTGACTCTGAGCAAAGCAAAAACAGGCCAGGGAACTGAGCTTGGATTAGCATGGATGCAAACATTCTGTGCTTGCAGGGGTATTTTAAATACACAGTTACACATCTCGAAACAATCCCTCCTTGATCTTTGGTAAAGCCAGTTGCGTGAAATAAGCTGCAAACCAGCGAAGGACAGTGGATGGCATCTCTTTTCTCTGGCTGGCTTGCTCACTCCAAAAACAACAAGAGGAGGCACCTCTGAAGCCTGCTTCCCACATTTGATAGCACCTTCCACTTCCACTCAACTTCCTACCTCCCCCCAAATCCCTCAGCATCTGAAAATCCCTCCTGATCTCCCTCCCGAATATGCTCATGTTATGTAGTGGGGGGAGAGGGGGGGTGGTGGGGTTGATCCCCCTCTCTGAGAACAACACACAATCGCTCAAAGAGAAGTACCTCCCTTCTTAATCTGTTAAAGTGTGTGTGTGAAGGGATAATAGCTGCTTTTCAGCAACTTTTAGTGGTTAAATCAAAATAACTACCAGAGTCTCTCTGTAAAAAAGCAACAAGTAACAGTTTATTTATCTAACAGTGAACAGGTTAAACTATTAACAAACCCAATAAAGCACCATTCCTTCCCCCCTCCACCCCCAGATCGATCTGAGACATTTGATCACATCCTCTGTTTTAAACATTACTTGTCTTTGTTTGCATTTTGTTATTCCTGCGGAAAAGTGAACAAGCGCACGCTTCACTTTGTCTACCACTTCCAGGTTCTAGTTTGAGAATCAAACAGTCCCAGGCCTCAGGCCTCAGTCAGTGCCAGCTGATGGAGCAGGCAACCTGTTAGGGACATTGCACACGGTTCCCCTAACCTGCAGGTTCAGTACTGTTGGGGAGCAGACCAGAAACTCCAAGCAATATTGTGCAGTTAGCCTACGCCCCAACTTTTGCCATTAGTTTTTACGTTATTTATTAGTGTCTCAAGTAAGATTACATTAACACTGCACTGAAGCTACCATGAAAATCCCCTAGTCGCCACACTCCTGCACCTGTTTGGGTACATTGTGGGAGAATTTAGCTTGGCCAGTGCACCTAACCAGCACATCTTTCAGACTGTGGGAGGAAACTGGAACACCTGGAGGAAACCCACACAGACAAGGGGAGAATGTGCAGACTCCACACAGTGACTCAAGCCAGGAATTGAACCTGGGTCTCTGGCACTGTGAGGCAGCAGTGCTAACCACTGCGCCACTGTGTGCGCGTAAAGTGTTTCATTCCAGGTGTGGTTCAACTGACCACTAAAAAGCTTTTGCCAAAGTGAACTTTATTTAAGAACACAGTTAGAATATAACAAAGAGAATTATAATAACTTTTACCAATTAAGATACTTAAACATGACAAAGTATAATTCTTAACAGTGGCACAGCGGTTAGCACTGCTGCCTTACAGCGCCAGGGACCCAGGTTTGATTCCTGGTTTGGGTCACTCTCTGTGTGGAATCTGCACGTTCTCCCCATGTCTGCGTGGGTTTCTTCCGCATGCTCTGGTTTCCTCCCACAGTGTGAAAGACCTGCTGGTTAGGTGCATTGACCCAAACAGGCGCTGGAGTGTGGTGACTAAGAGAATTTCACAGTAACTTCATTACAGTGTTAATGTAAGCCTTGTGACTAATAAATAAACTTTAAAAAAACTTTAAATTGTTCACTAGTGTCAGAGGGATTAGCAGGGTAAATATGTGGGGTTATGGGGACTTGGTGGGATTGTTGTCAGTGCAGACTTGATGGGCCTCCTTCCATGCTGTAGGGATTCTACGATCCAATTAACTACCTCGATTATTCCAATTTAAAGCAATACCCTCATAGACATACACCCTTCTTCAGAATTAGCACAAAAAACATGTATGCTGACGTGGTGCTAGATTTCCAGTCTGTTAACATTCTGTCCAGAGATCCAGACGGCAGATTCCAGAGAAGGATATATCCTTACACTTCAGAGAAGTCAGCCTAGTCTCTGGCAGATCCCAATCTCCAGACATCAAAGGGGGGAATGAGTGGCGTTGCTCTATCTCAAATCGAAGCAGCATCGAAACAGAGACTAAGCTTGAATTCACTGTGTAAGCCTAGCTCCACCCAGTCATATGACCTTATCTGTCAATCAACCTACTCTGCAAAACCCCAGGGGAAATCTCAAAAATAACAACCCTGCTTTAGTCCAGATTAAAACACATGTAGCAATTAAGGTAATTAAGCTGCTGCAGCAACAATACCGTTCACAGTAAAAATGGCACCAATAATAATTAAAACAGTTCCCGCACAAGAAACATGAATAAAATACGTTTCTTAAAGGCACAGTATCATCACAATGCATTCTTTCTTCTGATCACAAAACAGCGAGTGAACACACACTACATCAAACACTCCCAGGACAGGTACAGCACGGGATTAGATACAGAGTAAAGCTCCCCCTACACTGTCCCCCATCAAATACTCTCTGCACTTTGTCTTCCAGGGCATCACGGAGGCAGAACGCGAAGCTTTTGAACTGTTACCAGATGATGAGAGACAATGCGACAAGTGCAAGACCACTTGCTTCCTGTCTGCGCTGGCATGTTACGACTGTCCCGAGAGGCTGGTGTGCCTCTACCACATTGACGATCTGTGTGACTGCCCTCCCAACCGGCACTACCTGAGGTAGGAAAGCACACTGCCTGCCCACACTGTCCTGGCTTCAGCCTGCGTAACCGGGCTTTCACAGTCAGTGTCGTCCGCTGGTCCTGAAACCCTCTCCCTCACAGCACTGTGGGTGTACCTACACCACACGGGACTGCAGTATATTCAAGATGGTGGCTCACCCACCATTATTTCAAGAGGGAATTAGACACCGGGGGGGTAAATGCTGGACCTGGCCAGTGAAACCCACATCCCCAGGGAAGAATGTATTAAAAAAAACAAAAAGCTTGTCTCAAACTGATCTGCTGCTCCGAGCTGGTAAGAAAGAGCAACAGGAGGATGTGGTCCAGGTGTGTGCACCTGACTTCAGGGGCAAGAAGGGAGGATGCTGGTGGGGCGGGCGGAAGGATTAACCTGTTTCTTGCTGACAGGTACCGGTACACCCTCGACGAGCTGCCCGCCATGCTACACAAGCTGAAGATCCGTGCGGAGTCCTTTGACACCTGGGGCAGTAAAGTGAAGGCAGCGCTGGAGATGGAGGACACCCAGAAGAAAAGTAAGCAGCCTATGTGTTCCCACACAGGTGCTGCCCCCCCCCATCCTCTTAAATTGATGGCCGCCCCCCCTCCCCCCTCCCCCCTCCCCCCTCCCCCCTCCCTCCCAGTTCTGGTCTCTTCTGGTGTGTGTGACACACACGTCCCATCTGTTACCCTCCCATCCCCATCACTAGAGCCCTATTTCACCACCACTCCCGTGCTCACTCACCATCATTTGTCCCCCTGCAGACCTTGTGTCAAACTTATAACACCCTGCTCAGAAACCTCTCATTCCCCCCGACTGTACTAGACTCCAACCCTATCCAGGCCAACCTTGCCTCTCCCCCTTTTCCTTTTATTCTCTTCTCTGTGTGTTTGTCCAACAGTCTCCCTCCCCCAGCTCCTGAAATACACTGACACAATTCACTGCGATCACACCCTGAGAAAGTGAGCCCCCCCCCCCCACTCCATCGACATGCTAGCCACCCACCTTCAACATTCACTCCCTCCACAGCGGCAACAGTGTGTACCGTCTACAAGATGCACAGCTGCGACTCGCCAAGGCTCCTTCGACAAATATGCCCAAACCTGCCACCTCTACCCCCTAGGAGGACAAGGGCAGCAGACACCATGGGGAACACACACCGCCAACAAGTGCCCCCCCTCCAAACCACACATATTCCACCCCTCCCCGCTCACCACCCCCTCAACACACACACACACAACATTCCGACTGGGAAATATATCGGCCGTTCCTTCACTGTGGCTGAGTCAAAATCCTGGAACTCCCTTCCTATCAGCGTTGTGGGTGTACCTACACTACACGGGACTGCAGCGGGTTCAAGATGGCGGCTCACCCACCACCACCTTGGGGCAATTAGGGATGGGGGGTAAATACTGGGCCCAGCCAGCTACGACCACGTCCCCGGGAATTAATAAGGAAAATATCTTCACTTCAACCACACCCTGTGAGTGTGACTTCCACATTGTCCCCACTCTCTGAGTAAAGATCTTTCTCCTCAACTCATTAGTGATTCTCTTAAGTTAATGCCCCCCCCCCCCCCTCCCCCAGTTCTGGTCTCTTCATTCCCCTCCCAACACGCGTACATATGCACGCACGCACACACACACACACACACACGTACGTCGACCCTTTTGAAACCCTTTCCATCATTTTAATGAGTAAATTCCTCTTCTTCTCTGCCTCCAATGGGAGAGTCCCTCACTCTGAAACTGTACCCCCACCCACCAAGTTCTAGATACCTGCCCCCCAGATGCCATACATGTGTGGCAGAGCTTTCCCGGCATTGGGGAGGGCTGAGGAAGGACGGGGAATAAAAGCCACTTTCGGTCATTGATTGTGATAAAAACCCATCTGGTTCACTGATGCCTCCCTTTAGGGAAAAAGGAAATCTGCTGTCCTTACCCGGGTCTGGCCTACACATCCTCTGAAATAGGCCCCAAGACAGACACTCAGTACAAGGAGGCAATTAGGGAGGGGCAACAAATCTGCCCTGATATCCCTATGAATGAATAACGCACAGAAATCTCCTCAGGAGAGGGTTCAGTTGACCCTCTTCTTCAGGAGACACTCAGCCATTTAATCAGAGATACAAATGAGGGGTCAGAGTTGGAGGAGGAAGGTGGGGGGAGCTCAGCCGTTCTCCACTGACTCGTTCGCTTTGGATGGGGGATTATGCTCTCACCCAGCATCACCCCACAACCCCCCCACCTCCCCCCGAAAAGCAACTGAAACAGCGGGGAGGCCTGTTTGAGACAGTGCGCCAAATGGAAGGGGTACGGACACTTTGCCTCAACATGTTTCTCACTCTGCGATCTTTCTTTCCCTCTACCCACCCACCCCTCCCCCCCGTTCCCCACCAGCACTGGAGGACCTGAAAGCGCTGGTGACAGAGGCCAAGGAGAAGAAATTTCCGGAGAATGGCCTCCTCCACCAACTGAAGAGCAGCGTCACGGAGGCGGAGAAGTGCGTAGCGGAGGCACTGCAGCTGGCACGCAGCAGGAAGGGAGCAAGGTAAGGGGGCCCGCTTCAGAGTGGGGCAGTGAGCGGCAGTTCAGACCAGAGCACCCACGTTACCATGCACAGCATACCCCAACCCCACCAGACATTAGGCCTGCAGCCCTTTAGACAAGTCCCTCCCACTGGGGGAGTGCATGAGGATCATTGATGGAGGGTGCTGAGGTGGTGCAGGGAGGGAGGGAGGCTCCTGCTCCCTTGACAACTGCCCACCAAAACCGGGATGGAAATGGGAGGATTGTTCGGGATACCCTGGAGCGAGGCTAATGGTCCTTTAGATAAGGACGAGAATAAATAGGGAGCAGCAGAGACTTGGGTTTGATTCCAGGTCGCTGTCTGTGTGGAGTCTGCACATTCTCCTCGTGTCTGCGTGGGCTTCCTCCTGGGTGCTCCGGTTTCCTCCCACACTCTTGAAAATGTGCAGGTTAGGGGGATTGGCCACACTAAATTGTCCCTTAGTGTGATGGGGACGAGCAGCAGGGTAAATACGGGATTACGGGGATGGGACTTTGGTGGAATTGTTGTCGGTGCCTCTTTCTGCACTTCAATGAGCCGTAGACCCCACTACGAGGGGGTGGGGCTCCACACACTGACCATCCTCTGAGAGAAGAAATTCCTCCTCACCCCTGTTCTCAATGGGAGACCCCCTCATTCTGAAACTGTGCCCCCTCCCCCAGCTCTAGATCCCCACCACCCCCCACTGTTGTCGAGGGCATTCATCCCATTACCGAGTACAGTGATAGCCCCCACTCTCACCCTGAGGTTGTGGGTCAGGGAGGAGAGTTTGTGATGAACGGGCAGGCGGTATGAGGCAGGAACTCCCTGACGCTGCTCCTTCTTGATCTAGGCCTCAGCTGGACGGCACCGATCTTCCCAACAAGCTGACGGTGGAGGAGCTGCGAGTGTTCATCCAGCAGCTGCAGGCCTTGCCCTGCGTCATCACTCAAATCCAGGACATGCAGGTGGGTGATTCCCCTCGGGGGCAACGACACTGGTCGGGGGGCCGGGGGGGGATGGGTGGGAATGGATTTCTCATTGAAATGTTACAGACCCAGGCCATTGAGCCCCCTCTCTGTGCTGACATTTCTGCCCCTGCAACACCCTCCTTCCACTACTCGAGTGAGCTTTACTCTGTATCTAACCCTGTGCTGTACCTGTCCTGGGAGTGTTTGATGGGGACAGTGTAGAGGGAGCTTTACTCTGTATCTAACCCCGTGGTGTACCTGTCCTGGGAGTGTTTGATGGGGGACAGTGTAGAGGGAGCTTTACTCTGTATCTAACCCCGTGCTGTACCTGTCCTGGGAGTGTTTGATGGGGACAGTGTAGAGGGAGCTTTACTCTGTATCTAACCCCATGCTGTATCTGTCCTGGGAGTGTTTGATGGGGACAGTGTAGAGGGAGCTTTACTCTGTATCTAACCCCGTGCTGTACCTGTCCTGGGAGTGTTTGATGGGGGACAGTATAGAGGGAGCTTTACTCTGTATCTAACCCCGTGCTGTGGCTGTCCTGGGAGTGTTTGATGGGGGACAGTGTAGAGGGAGCTTTACTCTGTATCTAACCCCGTGCTGTACCTGTCCTGGGAGTGTTTGATGGGGGACAGTGTAGAGGGAGCTTTACTCTGTATCTAACCCTGTGCTGTACCTGTCCTGGGAGTGTTTGATGGGGGACAGTGTAGAGGGAGCTTTACTCTGTATCTAACCCCGTGCTGTGGCTGTCCTGGGAGTGTTTGATGGGGGACAGTGTAGAGGGAGCTTTACTCTGTATCTAACCCCGTGCTGTACCTGTCCTGGGAGTGTTTGATGGGGGACAGTGTAGAGGGAGCTTTACTCTGTATCTAACCCCGTGCTGTGGCTGGCGCTCAGAGATGTGAACCCTTTCTGCTGTGTTTGTTTTTAGGAGTTGCTGGAAGACATTGAGAAGTTTCAGCTGCAGACGCAGGTGGCTCTGAAGGAGCTCCCACCCAACTCCCGGGAGTTCCGCGATCTCATCGAGCAGGGCCGCCAGCTTGCCGTCGAGCTGCCCGAGATCGCCAAGCTGCGGCAGGAGGCCCAGCAGGCTGAGTGGCTGGACCAGGTGCGCCAGACCCTGGCTGCCTCCGGCCGGGTCACCCTGGATGTGATGCGACCACTCATCGAGTCCGGCTCCAAGCTGGCCCCTAACCCGGCAGTGGAGAAGGCCATGGCAGAACTACAGGAGTTGCTGACCATCTCCGAGCGCTGGGAGGAGAAGGCCCAGATCTGCCTGGAGGCCAGGTATGTCAGCAGCTCAGGGTGCAGGCAGGGGGACTGACCAGTAATGAAGTTACGGTGAAAATCCCCCAGTCGTCACACTCCGGCACCTGTTCGGGTACACCGAGGGAGAATTTAGCATGGCCAATGCACCTAACTAGCATGTCTTTCTGACTGTGGGAGGAAACCGGAGCACGCAAGGAAAACCCATGCAGACACGGGGAGAACGTGCACCCTCCATAGTCAGTATCCCGAGCCGGGAATCGAACCTGGGTCTCTGGCGCCGTGAGGCAGCAGTGCTAACCACTGTGCCGCCGTGCCACCCATCTGGACTAACTGTGTTCTGTCTCAAGTCCCCACATCTCAGGGAGGGTGTCTCAGCCCTGGACAGAGTACAGCTCAAGGTTCACCACAGCTACCCCGGGGCTGAGAGCATTTAACTCTGAGGGCCATCACACAGCCTGGGCTTGTGTTCCCTCGCTTCTGGAAGATTGAGGGGGTGATCTGATTCAGGGAATTTAAGATGATTCATGAATTTGAAAGGATCGATAGAGAGAAATTGTTTCCTCTGGTACAGAGAAGGGAGAAACTCAGAACAAGGAGAGGGGATGGGAGAACCTTCAAATGAGAGCAGGGCAGTTCAGGGGATTGTCAGGAAGCCCCTCCCCCACACAAAGGGGAGCAGAAATCTGGAGATGGGTTGAATGGCCTCCTCCTGTTTCTGTGTAACAGACTCAAGAGAGAGGCTGAATGGCCGCCTTCTCTTCCTGTTTAACAGGCTCAAAAGGGGCTGAAAGGCCTCGTGATGAGCCTCTTTGCTTTGAGAGGGTGTTGGGCACTGTGTGGTTCGACTCTTGCTGAAACTGGTGGCCTGAGGAGGAAGGGAGGTGCAGGTGATGGGGGAGTGTTGTTGGGGGAACTGGTGTGGGGAAGGGGGCCTGCCCTGGAGCCAGAGCCTTGCAGTGAGTCAGAGCTGGATTGAGCTGGTTGTGTTTTGTGTCTGTTCAATCCCCCCCGCAGACAGAAACACCCGCCCGCTACACTGGAAGCTATCATCAAGGAAGCGGAGAACATCCCTGTCGAACTGCCCAACATCCAGGCGCTGAAAGAGGCGCTCGCCAAAGCACGGGCCTGGATTGCGGACGTGGAGGAGATACAGGTAAGTCCCACCACAACTGGGCCCCGTACACGACTCCCCCCGTCCCCTCAACACCCCCCCCTCCCCTCAACACCCCCCCCCCCCTTCCCCTCAACACCCCCCCCCCTCTCTACCGCACTGTAAGTCCCTCCCCCACAACCTTGTATAGATACACTCAACTGTGCCTCAGGTGGGGTCTTACTTATGGGTCAGGGATCTGCAGGTCCGAGCCCCCTGCTGCGGGGGGTCTGATCTGATGCTTGTAGGAGGCTCCACCTCACCTCACCTCCCCCCAATCAATTGCAAGGGCATAACACTGAGGACAAAGGCATTGCCCCATCACTGCTCCCTCAGCACCAACTCTCTTGTATTGCGGCGCTCCCTCAGCACTGACCCTCCCACGATGTGGCGCTCCCTCAGCACTGACCCTCCCACAATGCGGCACTCCCTCAGCACTGACCCTCTCACGGTGCGGCGCTCCCTCAGCACTGACCCTCCCACAATGCGGCACTCCCTCAGCACTGACCCTCCCACAGTGCGGCGCTCCCTCAGCACTGACCCTCCCACAATGCGGCACTCCCTCAGCACTGACCCTCTCACGGTGCGGCGCTCCCTCAGCACTGACCCTCCCACAATGCGGCACTCCCTCAGCACTGACCCTCTCACGGTGCGGCGCTCCCTCAGCCCTGAACCTCTGACAGTGCAGAGTGAGCACCACACTGCTGTTGGAAGTTGGAGTGATCGTACCTGTAATTTGGCTGTGCTGTGTATGGAGCAGGTGGTGTAGCCACTGCCGCCTGTATTGGGAGTGAGACACTCGGGACCACAGCTGACTAACGAATGGAGGGCTGCCTTTTTATTTCCAGAATGGAGATCATTATCCATGTCTGGATGACCTGGAGGGGCTGGTCGCTGTTGGTCGCGACTTGCCAGTTCGAATGGAAGAACTACCTCATTTGGAGAGTCAAGTCACAACTGCCCACTCCTGGAGAGAGAAAGCGACCAAGACCTTTCTGAAGAAAAACTCCTGTTACACATTATTAGAGGCAAGTGTTCCAGAGAGTGCAGTGAGCTTTACTCTGTATCTAACCCCATGCTGTACCTGTCCTGGGAGTGTTTAATGGGGACAGTGTAGAGGGAGCTTTACTCTGTATCTAACCCCGTGCTGTACCTGTCCTGGGCGTGTTTGATGGGCATGATGTGGAAATGCTGGCGTTGAACTGGCATAAACACAGTAAGAAGTCTCACAAAACCAGGTTTAAGTCCAACAGGTTTATAGCTTCATAGCGAGGGGGATTGAATATAAAAGTAGGGAGGTCTTGCTGTGGCTGTATAGGGCATTGGTGAGGCCGCAGCTGGAGTACTATGTGCAGTGTTGGTCGCCGCACTTACGCAAGGATATTTTGGCCTTGGAGGGAGTGCAGAGGAGGTTTACTAGGCTGATGCCGGAGTTGAGGGGGTTGAGCTATGAGGAGAGGCTGAATAAACTAGGCTTGTACTCGTTAGAGTTTAGAAGAATGAGGGGAGATCTCATTGAGACGTATAAGATGATGAATGGGATGGATAGGATAGAGGTGGAGAGACTCTTCCCGCTCAAAAAAGACAGTAGGACTAGGGGGCACAGCCTCAAGATAAAGGGGAGGCGGTTTAGAACGGAGTTGAGGAGGAACTTCTTCACTCAAAGGGTGGTGAATCTCTGGAATTCTCTGCCCGTTGGAGTGGTGGAGGCTGCCTCGCTAAATATTTTTAACATGCGGGTTGATGGGTTTTTGGTAAGCGAGGGGATTAAGGGTTATGGGGAGAGGGTGGGAATGTGGAACTGAGCCACGACAGATCAGCCATGATCTTATTGAATGGCGGGGCAGGCTCGAAGGGCTAGATGGCCTACTTCTGCTCCTATTTCTTATGTTCTTACGTTCTTATTTGCTAGAAAAGACCACTAGCTTTCAGAGCGCTGCCCCTTCATCAGCTAAGTGGGAGCTGTGTTCACAAACAAGGTATATGTTTAAGTCTTTATATGCCCTCTTTGTGAACACAACTCCACTTACCTGATGAAGGGGCAGTGTTTGATGGGGACAGTGTAGAGGGAGATGTTGAATGCTGAGCTGACCTGTAATTCCGGCGTTCCAGGTGCTATGTCCGTGCGCTGATGCAGGTTCGGAGAACATCAGGAGGAGTAAGTGGAAGAAGGCGAAGGAGAATGTGATGGACAAAGCGGACACTGACGGTCTGGGATTATCGGCTCAGGATATCCGGGATCCTGGATCAATAGTAAGAGGCTGCTTTTGTTTCCCTGCAATTTAGAAAGGCTTGAACTCTGAGGGCCAGTCGCACACAGCCTGGGCTTGTGTTCCTTTGGGTGTAGACAATTGAGAGGGTGAGCTGATCCCGGGCGTTTAAGATGATTGGTGAACTCAATAGGATCAATGGAGAGAAAAACTGTTTCCTGCGCTGCAGAGAGAGGGGGGAGTTCCGAACAGGGAGGGGGAGGGGTGTGGACCCTAAAATGGGAGTCGGGCCATTCAGGTGGATTGTTGGGAAGCCCCTTCCCCACACACACAAGCGGAAATCTAGAACTCTCTCTTTTCCCCCAAATTGGGGGGATGGGCTGGGGTGTTGTGAGCTTGAGCTTTAGAACCAAGGCGGGTAGATGGAGTTTAGATCTACATCAGCCCTGGATGACTTGAATGGAGGAATAAGCTTATGGGGCTGAATGGCCTCATACTGTTTCTGTGTAACAGGGTGAAGAGGGGCTGAATGGCCACTTCCTGTTCCTGTGTAACAGGGTGGAAAGGGGCTGAATGGTCCTCCTCCTGTTCCTGTGTAACAGGGTGAAGAGGGGCTGAATGGCCACCTCCTGTTCCTATGTAACAGGGTGAAGAGGGGCTGAATGGCCACCTCCTGTTCCTGTGTAACAGGGTGAAGAGGGGCTGAATGGCCACCTCCTGTTCCTGTGTAACAGGGTGAAGAGGGGCTGAATGGTCTCCTCCTGTTCCTGTGTAACAGGCTGGAGAGGAGTTAGATGGCTTCCTCCTCCTGTTCCTATAGTCTGTGATTCCTCTGTTTTTGTCTCTCTAAATGTTTTTCATTCCGTCTCGCCATGACAGATTCTGGCTTTCAAGGAAGCGGAACAGAAGGAGAAGGAAGGAATCCGCGCCTTGCGACAGAAGAACATGTCCAAGCAGCCGGAGGAGGAGGGTGGCGAGACGGGCACATGTGTGTGCGGGCAGCCAGTGGGCAGCGTGATGCTGCAGTGCGAGCTTTGCAAGGACTGGTTCCACAGCAGCTGTGCCAGCTGCCCCAAGCTGAGCCACCAGCGGCACTCTCCCGCCTGGTGGGACTGGGACACCAAGTTCTTGTGCCCGCTGTGCCTGCGCTCGCGGAGACCCAGGCTGGAAATCATCCTGTCGCTGCTGGTGGCCCTGCAGAAGCTGCCGGTCAGGCTGCCCGAGGGAGAGGCCCTCCAGTGCCTGACCGAGAGGGCCATCATGTGGCAGGACAGAGCCCGGCGTGCCATGGCCACCAAGGAGGTCGCCACACTGCTGGACCGGCTGACGGAGCTCCGGCAGCAGCTACAGAACCAGGTGGTGAAGGACACCATAGCCATGAAGGAGCGCAGCCGCCTGGGGAACCACCAGAAGAAGGTAAGCAGAGCACCCAGAGGGAGTGTGTGCCTCATGAAGTTGTGGGAGGGTCAGTGCTGAGGGAGTGCCGTGCTGCGGCAGGGTCAGTGCTGAGGGAGCGCTGCACTGCGGGAGGGTCCGCGCTGAGGGAGCGCCGCACTGCGGGAGGGTCCGCGCTGAGGGAGCTCCGCATTGCGGGAGGGTCCGCCCTGAGGGAGCTCCGCACTGCGGGAGGGTCAGCGCTGAGGGAGCTCCGCACTGCCACTGGATGGCTTTGGACACTGACTGAGGGCAGCTTATTGGATAGAGAAACCTCATGAGGAACTCAGCTGATTGCACATGATGGCTGTTCACGTTTATTCCAGGTGGAGGGAACGACTGGAGACGCAGTCGATCTGTCACAAGAAAATAAAGAAACAAGCAGTCCCACAGAAACAACAGGTAACTAACTGCCTAGCCATCCCCCTGTGTTACATTGTCTTTGTCTGTGTGTCCCCCTATCTGTCGCCCCCACCCGTCCTTTGCCAGGGATTATTTATATATAGAATAACAGATACCCGGGAGTGAGTTACAGACTGGAATCTAATCGAGGGGTTCGGGGTGGTTTATATATAGAATAACAGATACCCGGGAGTGAGTTACAGACTGGAATCTAATCGAGGGGTTCGGGGTGGTTTATATACAGAATAACAGATACCCGGGAGTGAGTTACAGACTGGAATCTAATCGAGGGGTTCGGGGTGGTTTATATATAGAATAACAGATACCCGGGAGTGAGTTACAGACTGGAATCTAATCGAGGGGTTCGAAGGGGTTTATATATAGAATAACAGATACCCGGGAGCGAGTTACAGACTGGAATCTAATCGAGGGGTTCGAAGGGGTTTATATATAGAATAACAGATACCCGGGAGCGAGTTACAGACTGGAATCTAATCGAGGGGTTCGAAGGGGTTTATATATAGAATAACAGATACCCGGGAGCGAGTTACAGACTGGAATCTAATCGAGGGGTTCGGGGTGGTTTATATATAGAATAACAGATACCCGGGAGTGAGTTACAGACTGGAATCTAATCGAGGGGTTCGGGGTGGTTTATATATAGAATAACAGATACCCGGGAGTGAGTTACAGACTGGAATCTAATCGAGGGGTTCGGGGTGGTTTATATATGGAATAACAGATACCTGAGAGTGAGTTACAGATTGGAATCTAATCGAGGGGTTCGGGGTGGTTTATAGACAGAATAACAGATACCTGAGAGTGAGTTACAGATTGGAATCTAATCGAGGGGTTCGGGGTGGGGTTTATATATAGAATAACAGATACCTGAGAGTGAGTTACAGATTGGAATCTAATCGAGGACTGATTTACAAAGTGCACTAATTGACAGACTCTGTACATCTTATGTCACATTCCCCAATTCTTGTTCGATTAAATGTGAACATCTGGAAGTTTAAATTGCAGGAGGGAGATTTCGGAATTGGTTTTCAAATGAGAATCTATAAAAATGTAGTTTTAGTTAGACTGTGTTCTGTGAACGTGTTTGAGTAGAGGGCATTGAGTGCACAAATACTCCCTCAATGCCGGCTCTGTCCCTGTGCTATATGCTTAAATGCTCCCTCAATGCTTTCTGTATGAATGCTCCCTCGATGCTGTCCTGAGCTGTGTGTATAAACGCTCCCTTAATGCTGTCTCTGCTGTGTAGAAATGCTCCCTCAACGCCAGCTCTGTCCCTGTGCTGTGTTTAGAAATGCTCCGTCGATGCTGTCTCTGGGCTGTGTATAAATACTCCCTCAATGCTGGCTCTGTCCCTGGGCTGTGTGTGAATGCGGCAGGATGCCAGCTCTGTCCCTGGGCTGTGTATAAATGCCGGAGGATGCCAGCTCTGATGCTCTCCCTGCCTCTATGCTGTGTTGTAGGTGAGGGTGACCTCTCTCTGGAGAGTCCGGCTGTCGAGCTGTCAGAGGCAGTGCAACAGCAGCTGGAGGAGCTGATGGTGGAGGGTGACCTGCTGGAGGTGACACTGGACGAAAACCACAACATCTGGCGGGTGCTGCAGGCTGTGCGGACGCCGCCACGCGAGAAGATCCGGAAGCTTCTGCAAGTAAGTCGGCATGATGGGGACGGGGGGAGTGTGACGAGGTCAGCTGGGGGTGGGGGCAGACGGTTAACAGCTGGAATTCATAGAATCCCAACAGTGCAGAAGGAGGGCATTTGGCCCATCGAGTCTGCACCAACCACAATCCCACCCAGCCCCTATTCCCACAATCCCACATATTTAGCTATTCCCCCTGACACTAAGAGGCAATTTAGCATGGCCAATCCTGCTAACTTGCACATCTTTGGAGTGCGAGAGGAAACCAGAGGAAACTCACGCAGATACAGGGAGAACATGCAGGCTCCACCCCTGTGCCACCGTGCTGTCCTAACTCCCGCACAGTGAGTGACGATTGGATTGATCGGTGGGTAGAATGGCCAAATCCCCATTCTGGCCCCTCAGTGGCATCAGCTGGGGCAAGTGTGGATGTCAGTGTGTGCCTTTCGCACCCTCGCAGGATGCTGTCTGGTCAGTGGGAGAATTGATGCAAGTTGGAACCCTGAGGAGCTCCAATCTCCTGACTGACTCCTCGAGCAATAAGACTTCCACCAGCATGGTAACAAAGTTAGTTTGTCTACTCAGTGCCCACCTTAAACACCGTTCCGTCCTGCTCTGTGCATGCACTCCTCCAGCTCCTGTTCAAAGAGGCAGATTTGGAAGCAGTTTCTTGTGTTTATCAAGAGTCTGTTCCAAACACAAAATTGTTTCAGACAGTGAATCTATTCCTGTATGATATAGCTGCTCCTGCAAATTTAAAATCACAACTCCCTCTGACTTTACTGATTTAATACTGTAAGGCCATTTCACAGCAGGTTTTCCCCCATCAAACACTCCCAGGACAGATACAGCATGGGGTTAGATACAGAGTAAAGCTCCCTCTACACTGTCCCCCCATCAAACACTCCCAGGACAGGTACAACACAGGGTTAGATACAGAGTAAAGTTCTCTCTACAATGTCCCCCATCAAACACTCCCAGGACAGGTACAGCACGGGGTTAGATACAGAGTAAAGCTCCCTCTACACTGTCCCCATCAAACACTCCCAGGACAGGTACAGCACGGGGTTAGATACAGAGTAAAGCTCCCTCTACACTGTCCCCATCAAACACTCCCAGGACAGGTACAACATGGGGTTAGATACAGAGTAAAGCTCCCTCTACACTGTCCCCCATCAAACACTCCCAGGACAGGTACAGCACGGGGTTAGATACAGAGTAAAGCTCCCTCTACAGTGTCCCCCATCAAACACTCCCAGGACAGGTACAGCACGGGGTTAGATACAGAGTGTGCACGCGTGCCTGACCGGGGTAAGGATGGCAGATTTCCTTCCCCTAAAGGGGGACATCAGTGAACCAGATGGGTGTTTAACATCAGTCTGGTAGTTTATCTGTTACTAAGAGTAGCTTTACTTATGATTTGCTTAAGTAATTGAATTTAAATGGCTAATCTCCCACTCTGCGGGAGTGGGGTTCAGTCTCGTGTCTCTGGATCGTTAGTCCAGCGGATTACTGTTGCAGTAATGTGACTCACCTTGCTACTGTCCTTGTGTACAATGTTACTGCACAGGACTGAGTAATTCCTGCCCCCTCCCACTAAGAGGGGCATGTTCACTCGGATCAATTTCCCATAATTCTCTCCCCCCCGCCTTACCCCTCCCCCACTCTTTTTTTTCCCTCCTCCCTTTCAAAACCCACCCTGCAGATTGAGAAATTGGAAAGCAAACTGGCCAAGGTGCGAGGGAAAGATTCCGCAGAGAAACGGCGCAAGAGGAAACTGGAGAGGGGCGACTCGTTCCTGCTGCCAGGGCAGGAAGACGCTGAGGAGCTGGATCCGGCCGAGCCAAAGAGAAGCCGGCCAGAGGCAGCCAGTCCGGCAGTGAAGAACGGCGGAGTGCCCGAGCATCAGGGAGCGGAAATCCGAGAGTCACAGAGCCCGGTCACACACAACGGAGTGGAGGTGCGTTGTGCTTTGTCAGTCCCCCTGCCCCTGTTTTCTTCTCCTGCCCCTCTGAGAATCACACGATGGCCCAAATGGTCTCCCTATGTTTCGTGACAGTTCTGTGAGTGAGAGCACAGAATGAGGGGCCACCATCAACTGGGACTCATACCGTCCTCCTCCCCGACCTTTCCTCACCCTCTTATGTCTGTAGAGTCGCACTCATGTTTAGTTTGTTCTTTCCTGTTGTCGGAATGTATTTTCCCTCCACTCTCTTAAAGATGAACTCCTATTCCGTGATTTTTTTATGTCCATTTTATTCTCTTAAATACAACTCCCAGCCCCTCTATCAGCTTTTATCCAATCTGGCATCATGGTCTTCATCAGAATGGGGCCCTTAATTATTATGGTCACTGTTGCCTAGGTGCTCCCCTATCTTTCCCCCCTCTCCAGCCTGCTGTGCTCCAGATCCTCCCTGGGTTAGAAAGGTTGTCCTCACATCTACAGTGCGGAAGGAAGCCATTTGCCCCATCAAGTCTGGATTAGATCTCTGAAAGAGCAGTTCTCCCTGATCCTGCTCCCCTACCTTATCCCCGTGACCCTGCACATTCCCTCTATTCAGATTGTGATCCAATCCCCATCTGAACCCCTCGATCGAACCTGCCTCCACCACCCTCGCAGGAAGCTTCTTCCCGACTCCAGCCACCCTCTGGGTGGAATCATTTCTCCTCACATCACTTCACTTCCTTTCTGGCCACGGTTTAGAATCTGTGCTCTCTCCATCTTGATGCTCTCTCTCAAAGGGGAACTGTTTCTGACTATTTACCCCATCCAGATCCCTCAGAATCTTGAATCGATCAGGTTCCCTCTCGGCTACCTTCTCTCCAGGGAGAACAGTCCCAGCCTCTCCAATCTGTCTTCCGAGCTACGGTTCTTTATCCCTGGAATCATTCTTGTGAATCCCCTCTGTACTCTCTCCAGTGCCTTCACATCCTTCCTCAAGTATGGCCCTGAGAACTGGAGGCAGTGCCCCAGGCGAGGCCTAACTGGCTTCTTACACAAGTTCAACCTGAGATGCTCACCCTCTGTACTCAGTGCCCCCCACTAATAAAATCAAGGACACTAAGTGCTTTATCAGCCTGCCCTGCCCTGCCACCGCCACTTAAATTGACTTTCATTGCTCGATAACGTTGTATTGTAGTTCCTGACTCCGACCCCATCTCAGCTTGTCTGCCCCTTCATTCCCCTCTACACACGATTATTCCCTTGCTCTCCCACACTCGACCCTCTGGGAACTTCAGTTCCTCCCAAGCTCTGCTGCCCTCCATGTCTGAACTCGCACCCAGTCCCCGTTCGCCCATCTCCCCCTGTGCTCGCTGACCCACACTGGCCCCCAGTCTGGAAACACCTCCATTTCCAAATTCTCATCCTTGCTTTCAAATCCCTCCATGTCCTCCTCACCACTCCCCACCAACTCTTATAATTCTATCTCTGTAACCACCTTACAACTCTCTGCAATCCCTGCGCTCCTCTGATTCCAACCTGTCGAGCATCCCCTGATTCCCATCGCTCCACCATTGTCCGGGGTGGTGGGGGGAAACAAAGCTCTGCAATTCCCTCCCTAAACCCCTCTCTCTGGCTTTCTCTTTCTTTCCTATCTCCCTCCCTCTCTGTCTCTCCCCCTCTCTCTCTGCCCATCTCCCCCCCCTTGCACCCCCATCTCTCTCTCTCTCTCTCACACCTTCCCCTCCCCCTACCTCCCTTAAAATACCTCTTAACAAAGCAGTTTCTTTGACCGAGTCCTTTGATTGCCTGTCTGTAATATCTCCTAACGTAGCCTTGCGTCAGTTCTTTTTCTATTACCCTTCTGTGACCCGCCTTGTGGATGCTGAAGGTGCTAACTCAATGCAAGTTGTTGTATCTGGCTCCTCATAATAACGTGTAGCCGCTCCCCCCCCCCCCCCACCCCCAACTGCTCCTTCCCCCAATTCTTTGCCTTCAGAGGACTGTATAAATTGCTGTGAGACCACATGAGTTTGTTTGGCATACACACATGCTGCCTTCTCCATGGCAACACCCCACCAATCAGACCCATGTGTCAGCCATTCCGTACTCTCTTCTTGTGCGGTGTAAATTGTTGTTTGTCTGGTTACGGTTTGGTCATTTCCTTGAGAGCTGTCCCGCAGGAGATAAACTTTGACAGCCTGTCCCTTTATTTTAATCTTCAGCGGCTGTTCAGTGGTGACTGACCGGGTGAATTTTGCACCCCCCCCCCTAAACCGGTGGCCTGTCTCTGCTCACCCCCTGAGTCTGGTTTCTTTCTCTGTTCCAGCAGTTATGATCGAAGGCCACCTCTGTGAGCAGCTTGTCCGAGGATGCAGACCACCCGAGAGAACTCCTGACTTCGGTGGGAACTAGGGGAGGGGAGGGAGTGGCTGGCATCACCCTGCTGAGAGCGGCGGGGATGGTGGGTGGGGGGGGGAGGGAGGGGGGGTTTGGGAGGGGAGGGGGATGGGAATCTCAACAGCAACAACACCGAGAGAATCCCTCACCCCAGCACGTGGCTCTGAACCGATTGGGGTCAGGGCTGCGTCGGTGTGTGGGAGTTGGGGTTGGGGGGAGGGGAAATTTAAAACATTTGCGGCCAGAGTAAAGCCCCCCCGCCTCTTGCTGTTGCTGTGGGAAGGGAGGGTGGGACCGGCAGGGTAGGGGGGGAATATGCGGATAGGGATTGGCGGTGATCTAGGCCATCTCTCTCCTGCATTAACTCTTCGCACTGAAGCTCATCAGGGTGATGACACAGCCAGCTGAACAGCGCAGTCAATGGAATATCCTCTCTATCCCTTGCTCGTTCCCACCCCTATCCTCCCAAAGTACTTTATTCTCCCTCGCGTTGTCTTCCCTGGCCCCCCCTTCCCCTCGCTCCTGTCTCCCGCCTTCCTATTCAGTCTGAGCTTACAGAGTTTGGACTCTGTGAGGGAGGGGAACAGTTAGACTGACCTCCCTCTTGTGTGTGGGAGAAGAAAGCGACCGCATCGCACTCCTTATCTGACGTGGAGTGGGCGGTGGGGGGTGGTTGAGGGAAACAGCCATCACAGAACGACAAACGGTGGGTGGGGGGGGGATGGTCAGTGAATCGCTTCCATCATCGAGCGCATGATGTATTAACTGACCCCTGTAGCTATTCTCGAACACGCGCACACGCACTCTCGCATCTGTGGGACGGCGCTGGCACCTGAAACCAGTGCGGCAGTTTCAGATAACGCTGTCTGAAAGACTCTCAGGCAGGGTGGGGTTAGCACACACAAGCTCTGGCTGTCATTGGAGGGTAAATACACAGACGTTCTCCACACACCCGCACGTTCCCGCAGGTGTTGTCTCGCACGCGCAAACACTGGTTCTCTCTCTGTCAAGATCCGCAGACAATAATGTACTCTGGACACGTGTGCGCAGACTGCTGTGCCTGCGCGCGCACCCGCCTGTTCCCCAGGATGCAGCCGCACACCTAAATGCCCACACGCCTGCCCCCCGCCCCCAAGCTCCGCAGGGAGCGAGGGCACGGGCGTGCAATGAGAGGCACTTGTTCCGCCGAGGTCGGTTTTGAACCTGGCCCATCCAACACGTTGCAGAAACCCATCAAGGGCCTGCTGTACAAAGTGGCTGTTCAGCCTCCACTTCCCTCCCCATACCCCACCACCTCTCCCCTCACCCCTGCTCCCCCCCCCCCCCCCCCCCACCCCCCCAGTGGTCTCTCTCTTTTTATTTCATTGCCTGTTTTAAAGGCACACACTAAATGCTCAAACTGCAGGAGCAGGCCAGAGAAGGAATCCACCATGAAGTGTGTCAGTGACTTTATTGTTGTACAGTACCAGTTGAGGGAATGGCTACATTAACCCACCTCCTCCTCTCCCTCTCTCTCTCTCCTCCGACTGCATTGTAATTAAAAAAAACTGCGTGTAATTAATTTGTTTTAACTATTTGTTTTTCTTTTTTTTTGCTTTTTTTGTTTTAGGGTTTCTGTTGGGTCCTTATAGAAATAAAATTTTAGAGAGGTGTTTCAAAAAAGCACATCCCTCGTCCGCGTGTGCCTGTTTGTGTGTCTCATTTCTTTCTCCATTCGCTGTCAAGGTCGACGCTCTTAAGGAGGTGGAGGCTGGATGGGTGAGCCGCCATCTTGAACCTGCTGCAGTCCCATGTGGTGTACATACACCCATGGCGCTGTTACAGAGGGAGCTCCAGGATTTTGACCCAGCCACAGTGAAGGAAGGGCCGATATATTTCCAAGTCGGGATGGTATGTGTGTGGGGTGGGGGTATTGTAGACGGTACACACTGCTGCCGCTGTGCATCGTTGGTGGAGGGAGTAAATGTCGAGGGTGGGTGGTTAGTGTGTCGATCGAGTGGGGGGCTGCTTTGTCCCGGATGGTGTCGAGCTTCTCAAGTGTTGTCGGAGCTGCACTCTTCCAGGCGAGTGGAGAGTATTCCATCACACTCCTGACTTGTGCCTTGTCAGTGGTGGACAGGCTTTGGGTGGAGTCAGGAGGTGAGTTACTCTCCACAGGATTCCCAGCCTCTGACCTGCTCTGGGAGCCACAGTATTTATATGGCTGGGTCCAGTTCAGTTTCTGGACAATGGTAACTCCCAGGATGTTGTTAGTGGGGTAGATTCAGCGATGGGAATGCCATTGAATGTCGAGGGGAGATGGTTAGATCCTTTCTTGTTGGAGATGGTTATTTGCCTGATGCTTGTGTTAGGACCTGGAATGTGGTACTTAAGACATTGAGTATGATCAATTGTTCTGCCTAGTGATGCCTCCACCACTGTCACTGAGACTGAACAGATATATCTGGGTCAGTCAGGTTTCTGGGACGGTGCTGTTTTCTGACATTGTTGTACCAGTGCAAACCTGCAGTGGGTCATTGACAGCTGTGGATGGTACTATGAAATCGGCAAAGAGTTTGCTCATTGCCTTAGTTCCACATTGACTGTACCCAGAGGAACTCGGGAGCTTAGTTCCACATTGACTGTACCCAGAGGAACTCGGGAGAGTGAGGAAACAGAGTGGTGTAATGCACAAACGTCAGTAAGCAGCAAGAGCTGGAGACAGTGTTGTTTTATGTTAATATTCTTGACATAATATTCAAATATTCAAGCAACCACCTGCAACAGAAGAGTAAAACTGAGTCAAATGCTGGCCACGGGCAGGCACCTGGAATTTCTGTCGGTCATTCTCCCACCGTGCGGAAGCAATTCACACCTGAAAACAGGGAATCCTTCTGTCTCTGGACACCAGGTTAGATACAGAGTAAAGCTCCCTCTACACTGCCCCCATAAAACACTCCCAGCACAGGTACAGCACGGGGTTAGATACAGAGTAAAGCTCCCTCTACCTGCCCTGGGAGAGTTTGATGGGGACAGTGTAGAGGGAGCTTTACTCTGTATCTAACCCCGTGCTGTACCTGTCCTGGGAGTGTTTGATCGGGGGACAGTGTAGAGGGAGCTTTACTCTGTATCTAACCCTGTGCTGTACCTGTCCTGGGAGTGGTTGATGGGGGACAGGTACATCATGGAGTTAGATACAGAGTAAAGCTCCCTCTACACTGTCCCCATCAAACACTCCCAGGACAGGTACAGTACGGGGTTAGATACAGAGTAAAGCTCCCTCTACACTGTCCCCATCAAACACTCCCAGGACAGGTACAGCAAAG